>NW_028318441.1:0-72500 GCF_062004578.1 Staurois parvus
AACATGTCCCTTTCAATTAGTGATTCAACTACAAAGAATCAGCAGCATGCATGTCATGACTGTTGGGTCTGTTGGATTTCTATTACTCTACTACACCTGCTAGTAAATTATTTGCCATGTAGAAATATCATTTCTACCAAAAACAGTGATTGATCAGGTTAGTGATGTCTGACTGCTATTATTTTGAACACAACTGTACATAGCTACATTAGTCCAAGCTGGACTAATGTAACTATGTATAACATAACAAGGACTGTAGTTATTCGTTAAAATAGGGCCATCTTTCAGTGCAAGGGAAGTATTGCCACTCTGAATGAGTGTTCTGTAGGCCTTCACCAGCACATATGTTTGCCTGAGCTTGTGCTGTGGTTCCCTTGTGCCAGGTTTCCGACATTGTTTTCTCTGAGTGTATTCCCCAGGGCGAACTCATGGAGTGGGTATGGAAACAGGGTAAGAGTGTCTTGTGAAGGCGCATGCAGCAACCAGATGTTGACCATCATTTAGTCCTCGTGGCAATAGGGCAGGGGAAAACACCTGAATACCATTTAAAGGGCTTTAGGTGAAAGCAGCAGTAACAGTGAGACCTGTGTTCTGATAGCACATAGGCATTCACCTGCGGCTATGCTCGAAATGGTCAAATTTTACAGCAAAGTTTGAAACGTTTACACTGTATGAGTGAACAAGTTTCAAACATATTATTGGTTTCCTGATGGTTTTACTGTATAAATTAATACTATTAAGGTTAAAACAGAATTTAAATGTTAATTAAGTGACAGAGATAATCTGTATTTTACTTGCTATGGGGTTAAAGTAACAATCCAAAAACAGGGTTAGCAGGTCTTACCTGTCCATGTCGCTGACCCTTATATAGGGCCTGAGATTTGCCCATCACAATGGGCATATCCCCGATGGGTCTTCAGAATCAGGGTTCCATAGGGATGGACCGCAGCCCTGGACCTGTATAACACCTTACAGCTAACCATGCCAAGTGCAGAAGGCGAGCACTCAAACAGGATCCAGTGCTAGAAGCAACACTGCAGGCCATTGCCACAGAGTGGTAAAGGTTTTACCTCAAAGTTTTTCAAAGTTGCAACGATTTGATTGCACTGCTTCTATTGTATTAGAAGACTGTGAAAAGTTGACAGAGGAATCCAAAGTAAAATAATCGGTCACGCTAAGAGTGATTTCTTTGTAAGGGAGAAGAGATCCATCACCCTAGAACACTAGCTGAGGACTCATGGAGTGGGATGACGTTTGGCGCAGGGGGGGGGGGGGAAATAGCTCCAGGGTGTGTGTCCTCAAAAGCTTTGTCAGTGTCCAATTACCTGGAGGCACCAGCGTATAATCAAGGGTCTGTGAATATCAAGCCTTGGTCTTGAACTGTACATTAAAGATAATTATCCTGTTAGGACACTAGCAAGAAGTGGAGGCATGACCTTCAACTTTTTTGTGTTTGCCACTGTCAAAACCTGTGCAGTAGGCAGCAGCATACACATCAACTGTTTCAAATCTGCTGTGTCCCTCAATGGATGAAAAAAAAAACAAACAAAAAAAAATAACTTAATTTTAATCTAGACCCCATCATTTACCTCAACAACTATATTGAGGCAAATGATTTAGAGCTGTATGAATGGATCACAAAAATGCAAACATTTTGGTTATAATATTAATCTAATAAGTTGATAATCATAAAAATATTAAATATCAATAAAGTGTTAATAAATAGCAGTAAGCATTGATAAAAGGTGACTTTATTAGCATATATTAAATGTTAAAATGTTTGCTGTATGGCATTTATCTAGAACATTTTGCACACTTGAACATTTTATGTTCTATTGATATATATTAGGTAGTGCATGTTTGATAAGATTTTGATGGTGTATGGTGAGATTTCTTCCTTGATGTCAGCTGAAATTATGTTATTAAATACTAGTGCTGAAGTCAGTGATGCACTTAAGTTATGACGGCCAAGGTTCTGAAAAAAAAAAACTCTGATTAAAGTGGAACATTACTCAGAAAATTAAGTCCTGATAGATCACTTCTATCTGGCTCCTTTTGCAGGTATAGTTACATAATACATTAAACATAAGTGCATATGTTGTTTAAAATCCAGTAATGCACTGTCTTGCACTGTCTCCCCCTGCTCTGCACAAGCTCCGTTGCTCTCTAACCTCGGCACTGTGCCTAAAATCAGAGACACTAGTGGTCTATCAGCTGAAAACTTTAAAATCTACTGTCACTGAATAAGAAAGCAATATGAATGACACAGACTCTGCTTAGGGAGCACAGATCAGGGAGGGAGAAACAAAAAGTTGAAGAGGTGACAGGAGAAACGCTGCTGCCAGGGAGACACAAAAGAGTTAAAAAGTACAAGGACAGAATCTTCTATCTCCTGGCATTCTCTCCTTTTTCCCCTCATCAGTAGCCTGTGAACTTCAGCACTGTAAAGCTTCTGTCAGCCTTCCTCTCTAAGGTGGGCCATACATTGACCAATTTACTTTCCTTCAACCATGTAAAGGAAACAAAATTGCTTGATTTCCCTATCAACACATTCACAGTGTTGAGGGGGAACCTCTCCTGTGAAGCTATTGTGTTCTGACAACAGGAGGTTTCCCAGCCATCAGAACACAATGATCACTGCTTGCAGCTATAGCTGCCGGCAGTGAATGAACAAAGAAACCACGACAGGCTGGTTGTAGTAAAGTCGATCAATAGATTGACTTCAGTGCAATCAGACTGCCCATACATGGATTGAACAAATTTTGATCTATTTATGGCCGGCTTAGGCCAAGGTGCACAATCAAGGCTGGAAATGTATGTATTTTGAATTACAGAAAGTGCCATATTTTGAGACCAAGGAAAGGGACAGCATTCTCAGTAAGGAAGTGACTGCTCTGGGCTTCAACAAATTGGCAGCCTCCAACAAGAAGAAACAAGCAATATTGGAGGCAATTCACAGAACACCCTCATCTTGATAGCACAATTATAAGCTCTCATGCAAACAGAGCATAAAAAAATGCTACTTTTACAGCCTTTTTTTTTTTCTTTAGACAGTATAAGCAACTCTATGTTAGCCTATTTGTCCATGCACATTTGGGTGTTTACAGGCATATTTGCAAAGAAGCATTTCCATGATATAAAAAAAACAAAAACAAAGCATAACAAAAAAAAAAACCCAAAAAACGAACATCAACAAAGTACATTTTTGAAAGGAGCTTTCGGGCCGAAAAAATGCACATAAATGTGCCTAAACACACACAAAAAAAAGAATTTAGGAGTGTTAGGCATTTTCAAGTGTACATTGACTATTAAAAAGAAGCAGAGGGAAATATTTTGAGAAACACTTATAAAAGCAAATACCCATAAACACACAAACTCTTGTTCAATACAAGCCACTAAGAGCATTTTTTATCCTGCTTTTTCTGACCGAGGATCTGGTATCTTTTTTTCAGCCACCTAGTGCCCATGGACCCTGAAAAGCTAAGTTCACCTTTTATTTATTTCTACTAGTATAGCAGTAATGTACCTTCTTTGCAGCAATGATATAGCTGTCCCTGTGTTCAAGACCAGGGCTCTCCTCAGGCAGCATTTCCTGAGCAGAAAATTTCTTGGTGCCAGTGGGAGTAAATAGTGCCCCATCTTTGGTATTAGAAGAGGAATTGCGCCCCATCTTTGGTATTAGAAGAGGAATTGCGCCCCATCTTTGGTATTAGAAGAGGAATTGCGCCCCATCTTTGGTATTAGAAGAGGAATTGCGCCCCATCTTTGGTATTAGAAGAGGAATTGCGCCCCATCTTTGGTATTAGAAGAGGAATTGCGCCCCATCTTTGGTATTAGAAGAGGAATGGCGCCCCATCTTTGGTATTAGAAGAGGAATGGCGCCCCATCTTTGGTATTAGAAGAGGAATGGCGCCCCATCTTTGGTATTAGAAGAGGAATGGCGCCCCATCGTTGCCGTCAGCGGGAGGAATGTCGCCCCATCGTTGCCGTCAGCGGGAGGAATGTCGCCCCATCGTTGCCGTCAGCGGGAGGAATGTCGCCCCATCGTTGCCGTCAGCGGGAGGAATGGCGCCCCATCGGTGCCGTCAGCGGGACGAATGGCGCCCCATCGGTGCCGTCAGCGGGACGAATGGCGCCCCATCGGTGCCGTCAGCGGGACGAATGGCGCCCCATCGGTGCCGTCAGCGGGAGGAATGTCGCCCCATCGTTGCCGTCAGCGGGAGGAATGTCGCCCCATCGTTGCCGTCAGCGGGAGGAATGTCGCCCCATCGTTGCCGTCAGCGGGAGGAATGTCGCCCCATCGTTGCCGTCAGCGGGAGGAATGTCGCCCCATCGTTGCCGTCAGCGGGAGGAATGTCGCCCCATCGTTGCCGTCAGCGGGAGGAATGTCGCCCCATCGTTGCCGTCAGCGGGAGGAATGTCGCCCCATCGTTGCCGTCAGCGGGAGGAATGTCGCCCCATCGTTGCCGTCAGCGGGAGGAATGTCGCCCCATCGTTGCCGTCAGCGGGAGGAATGTCGCCCCATCGTTGCCGTCAGCGGGAGGAATGTCGCCCCATCGTTGCCGTCAGCGGGAGGAATGTCGCCCCATCGTTGCCGTCAGCGGGAGGAATGTCGCCCCATCGTTGCCGTCAGCGGGAGGAATGTCGCCCCATCGTTGCCGTCAGCGGGAGGAATGTCGCCCCATCGTTGCCGTCAGCGGGAGGAATGTCGCCCCATCGTTGCCGTCAGCGGGAGGAATGTCGCCCCATCGTTGCCGTCAGCGGGAGGAATGTCGCCCCATCGTTGCCGTCAGCGGGAGGAATGTCGCCCCATCGTTGCCGTCAGCGGGAGGAATGTCGCCCCATCGTTGCCGTCAGCGGGAGGAATGTCGCCCCATCGTTGCCGTCAGCGGGAGGAATGTCGCCCCATCGTTGCCGTCAGCGGGAGGAATGTCGCCCCATCGTTGCCGTCAGCGGGAGGAATGTCGCCCCATCGTTGCCGTCAGCGGGAGGAATGTCGCCCCATCGTTGCCGTCAGCGGGAGGAATGTCGCCCCATCGTTGCCGTCAGCGGGAGGAATGTCGCCCCATCGTTGCCGTCAGCGGGAGGAATGTCGCCCCATCGTTGCCGTCAGCGGGAGGAATGTCGCCCCATCGTTGCCGTCAGCGGGAGGAATGTCGCCCCATCGTTGCCGTCAGCGGGAGGAATGTCGCCCCATCGTTGCCGTCAGCGGGAGGAATGTCGCCCCATCGTTGCCGTCAGCGGGAGGAATGTCGCCCCATCGTTGCCGTCAGCGGGAGGAATGTCGCCCCATCGTTGCCGTCAGCGGGAGGAATGTCGCCCCATCGTTGCCGTCAGCGGGAGGAATGTCGCCCCATCGTTGCCGTCAGCGGGAGGAATGTCGCCCCATCGTTGCCGTCAGCGGGAGGAATGTCGCCCCATCGTTGCCGTCAGCGGGAGGAATGTCGCCCCATCGTTGCCGTCAGCGGGAGGAATGTCGCCCCATCGTTGCCGTCAGCGGGACGAATGTCGCCCCATCGTTGCCGTCAGCGGGACGAATGTCGCCCCATCGTTGCCGTCAGCGGGACGAATGTCGCCCCATCGTTGCCGTCAGCGGGACGAATGTCGCCCCATCGTTGCCGTCAGCGGGACGAATGTCGCCCCATCGTTGCCGTCAGCGGGACGAATGTCGCCCCATCGTTGCCGTCAGCGGGACGAATGTCGCCCCATCGTTGCCGTCAGCGGGACGAATGTCGCCCCATCGTTGCCGTCAGCGGGACGAATGTCGCCCCATCGTTGCCGTCAGCGGGACGAATGTCGCCCCATCGTTGCCGTCAGCGGGACGAATGTCGCCCCATCGTTGCCGTCAGCGGGACGAATGTCGCCCCATCGTTGCCGTCAGCGGGACGAATGTCGCCCCATCGTTGCCGTCAGCGGGACGAATGTCGCCCCATCGTTGCCGTCAGCGGGACGAATGTCGCCCCATCGTTGCCGTCAGCGGGACGAATGTCGCCCCATCGTTGCCGTCAGCGGGACGAATGTCGCCCCATCGTTGCCGTCAGCGGGACGAATGTCGCCCCATCGTTGCCGTCAGCGGGACGAATGTCGCCCCATCGTTGCCGTCAGCGGGACGAATGTCGCCCCATCGTTGCCGTCAGCGGGACGAATGTCGCCCCATCGTTGCCGTCAGCGGGACGAATGTCGCCCCATCGTTGCCGTCAGCGGGACGAATGTCGCCCCATCGTTGCCGTCAGCGGGACGAATGTCGCCCCATCGTTGCCGTCAGCGGGACGAATGTCGCCCCATCGTTGCCGTCAGCGGGACGAATGTCGCCCCATCGTTGCCGTCAGCGGGACGAATGTCGCCCCATCGTTGCCGTCAGCGGGACGAATGTCGCCCCATCGTTGCCGTCAGCGGGACGAATGTCGCCCCATCGTTGCCGTCAGCGGGACGAATGTCGCCCCATCGTTGCCGTCAGCGGGACGAATGTCGCCCCATCGTTGCCGTCAGCGGGACGAATGTCGCCCCATCGTTGCCGTCAGCGGGACGAATGTCGCCCCATCGTTGCCGTCAGCGGGACGAATGTCGCCCCATCGTTGCCGTCAGCGGGACGAATGTCGCCCCATCGTTGCCGTCAGCGGGACGAATGTCGCCCCATCGTTGCCGTCAGCGGGACGAATGTCGCCCCATCGTTGCCGTCAGCGGGACGAATGTCGCCCCATCGTTGCCGTCAGCGGGACGAATGTCGCCCCATCGTTGCCGTCAGCGGGACGAATGTCGCCCCATCGTTGCCGTCAGCGGGACGAATGTCGCCCCATCGTTGCCGTCAGCGGGACGAATGTCGCCCCATCGTTGCCGTCAGCGGGACGAATGTCGCCCCATCGTTGCCGTCAGCGGGACGAATGTCGCCCCATCGTTGCCGTCAGCGGGACGAATGTCGCCCCATCGTTGCCGTCAGCGGGACGAATGTCGCCCCATCGTTGCCGTCAGCGGGACGAATGTCGCCCCATCGTTGCCGTCAGCGGGACGAATGTCGCCCCATCGTTGCCGTCAGCGGGACGAATGTCGCCCCATCGTTGCCGTCAGCGGGACGAATGTCGCCCCATCGTTGCCGTCAGCGGGACGAATGTCGCCCCATCGTTGCCGTCAGCGGGACGAATGTCGCCCCATCGTTGCCGTCAGCGGGACGAATGTCGCCCCATCGTTGCCGTCAGCGGGACGAATGTCGCCCCATCGTTGCCGTCAGCGGGACGAATGTCGCCCCATCGTTGCCGTCAGCGGGACGAATGTCGCCCCATCGTTGCCGTCAGCGGGACGAATGTCGCCCCATCGTTGCCGTCAGCGGGACGAATAGCGCCCCATCGGTGCCGTCAGCGGGACGAATAGCGCCCCATCGGTGCCGTCAGCGGGACGAATAGCGCCCCATCGGTGCCGTCAGCGGGACGAATAGCGCCCCATCGGTGCCGTCAGCGGGACGAATAGCGCCCCATCGGTGCCGTCAGCGGGACGAATAGCGCCCCATCGGTGCCGTCAGCGGGACGAATAGCGCCCCATCGGTGCCGTCAGCGGGACGAATAGCGCCCCATCGGTGCCGTCAGCGGGACGAATAGCGCCCCATCGGTGCCGTCAGCGGGACGAATAGCGCCCCATCGGTGCCGTCAGCGGGACGAATAGCGCCCCATCGGTGCCGTCAGCGGGACGAATAGCGCCCCATCGGTGCCGTCAGCGGGACGAATAGCGCCCCATCGGTGCCGTCAGCGGGACGAATAGCGCCCCATCGGTGCCGTCAGCGGGACGAATAGCGCCCCATCGGTGCCGTCAGCGGGACGAATAGCGCCCCATCGGTGCCGTCAGCGGGACGAATAGCGCCCCATCGGTGCCGTCAGCGGGACGAATAGCGCCCCATCGGTGCCGTCAGCGGGACGAATAGCGCCCCATCGGTGCCGTCAGCGGGACGAATAGCGCCCCATCGGTGCCGTCAGCGGGACGAATAGCGCCCCATCGGTGCCGTCAGCGGGACGAATAGCGCCCCATCGGTGCCGTCAGCGGGACGAATAGCGCCCCATCGGTGCCGTCAGCGGGACGAATAGCGCCCCATCGGTGCCGTCAGCGGGACGAATAGCGCCCCATCGGTGCCGTCAGCGGGACGAATAGCGCCCCATCGGTGCCGTCAGCGGGACGAATAGCGCCCCATCGGTGCCGTCAGCGGGACGAATAGCGCCCCATCGGTGCCGTCAGCGGGACGAATAGCGCCCCATCGGTGCCGTCAGCGGGACGAATAGCGCCCCATCGGTGCCGTCAGCGGGACGAATAGCGCCCCATCGGTGCCGTCAGCGGGACGAATAGCGCCCCATCGGTGCCGTCAGCGGGACGAATAGCGCCCCATCGGTGCCGTCAGCGGGACGAATAGCGCCCCATCGGTGCCGTCAGCGGGACGAATAGCGCCCCATCGGTGCCGTCAGCGGGACGAATAGCGCCCCATCGGTGCCGTCAGCGGGACGAATAGCGCCCCATCGGTGCCGTCAGCGGGACGAATAGCGCCCCATCGGTGCCGTCAGCGGGAGGAATAGCGCCCCATCGTTGCCGTCAGCGGGAGGAATAGCGCCCCATCGTTGCCGTCAGCGGGAGGAATAGCGCCCCATCGTTGCCGTCAGCGGGAGGAATAGCGCCCCATCGTTGCCGTCAGCGGGAGGAATAGCGCCCCATCGTTGCCGTCAGCGGGAGGAATAGCGCCCCATCGTTGCCGTCAGCGGGAGGAATAGCGCCCCATCGTTGCCGTCAGCGGGAGGAATAGCGCCCCATCGTTGCCGTCAGCGGGAGGAATAGCGCCCCATCGTTGCCGTCAGTGGGAGGAATAGCGCCCCATCGTTGCCGTCAGTGGGAGGAATAGCGCCCCATCGTTGCCGTCAGTGGGAGGAATAGTGCCCCATCGTTGCCGTCAGTGGGAGGAATAGTGCCCCATCGTTGCCGTCAGTGGGAGGAATAGTGCCTTAGCATTGGTGTCAGTGGGAGGAATAATGGTCCAGCATTGGTGTCAGTGGGAGGAATAATGGTCCACCGTTGGGGTCAGTGGGGAGAATAGTGCTTTTCATCAAAGGGAAGAAGCGTGCACAAAGGGCTGGATAAAGATAAACAAAGGGCCACATCTGGCCCCCGGGCCGCAGTTTGGAGACCACTGTCCTAAACCTACAGATAAAGGGCGTTTACTGTATGCCTCATTCCCCGATTTATCTATCCTATTGCTTCTCTGTGTATCAACGATCCTGTGACAGGTTGCATGCTTCAGGTGGTGAAGGAGAGAGGGGGAAGGGAGAGAGGAAACTATCAGAGAACATAGCTCTGTGCAGAGAACAGAGAGACAGCAGAGAGAGTACAGAGAGACAAGAGAAGAGTACAGAGAGACAGCAAGGAGTACAGAGAGACAGCAAGGAGTACAGAGAGACAGCAAGGAGTACAGAGAGACAGCAAGGAGTACAGAGAGACAGCAAAGAGTACAGAGAGACAGCAAAGAGTACAGAGAGACAGCAAAGAGTACAGAGAGACAGCAAAGAGTACAGAGAGACAGCAAAGAGTACAGAGAGACAGCAAAGAGTACAGAGAGACAGCAAAGAGTACAGAGAGACAGCAAAGAGGACAGACAGACAGCAAAGAGGGCAGACAGACAGCAAAGAGGACAGACAGACAGACAGCAAAGAGTAAAGACAGACAGCAAAGAGTAAAGACAGACAGCAAAGAGTAAAGACATACAGCAAAGAGTACAGACATACAGCAAAGAGTACAGACATACAGCAAAGAGTACAGACATACAGCAAAGAGTACAGACATACAGCAAAGAGTACAGACATACAGCAAAGAGTACAGACAGACAGCAAAACGTACAGAGAGACAGTGAGAGACAGCGAAGAGTACACCGAGACAGCGAAAAGTACACCGAGACAGCGAAGAGTACACCGAGACAGCGAAGAGTACACCGAGACAGCGAAGAGTACACCGAGACAGCGAAGAGTACACCGAGACAGCGAAGAGTACACCGAGACAACGAAGAGTACACCGAGACAGCGAAGAGTACACCGAGACAGCGAAGAGTACACCGAGACAGCAAAGAGTACACCGAGACAGCAAAGAGTACACCGAGACAGCAAAGAGTACACCGAGACAGCAAAGAGTACACCGAGACAGCAAAGAGTACACCGAGACAGCAAAGAGTACACCGAGACAGCAAAGAGTACACCGAGACAGCAAAGAGTACACCGAGACAGCAAAGAGTACACCGAGACAGCAAAGAGTACACCGAGACAGCAAAGAGTACACCGAGACAGCAAAGAGTACACCGAGACAGCAAAGAGTACACCGAGACAGCAAAGAGTACACCGAGACAGCAAAGAGTACACCGAGACAGCAAAGAGTACACCGAGACAGCAAAGAGTACACCGAGACAGCAAAGAGTACACCGAGACAGCAAAGAGTACACCGAGACAGCAAAGAGTACACCGAGACAGCAAAGAGTACACCGAGACAGCAAAGAGTACACCGAGACAGCAAAGAGTACACCGAGACAGCAAAGAGTACACCGAGACAGCAAAGAGTACACCGAGACAGCAAAGAGTACACCGAGACAGCAAAGAGTACACCGAGACAGCAAAGAGTACACTGAGACAGCAAAGAGTACACTGAGACAGCAAAGAGTACACCGAGACAGCAAAGAGTACAATGCATGCACTACTGTGTAGCTTAAGGGGTTAAAGCAGGTGGAGAAGAGGTGTTGTCTGTCAAATGCTATCTGAAGAGAGAACCTGATTGTGGATTGCTCTTCAGAGAGCAATGCTAGTGTAAAATAGCCTGTAGGGCTCGTTCAGACAAGCAATGCCCTCTGAAGAGCAATCTGTTTGAAACGCAATTCATAGAGCATTTTAGGTGTTACAACAAAATGATATATGTAGCTCTACGCTGCCACTACGTTAATGAAAAAATAATCTACATACACTATATTGCCAAAAGTATTGGGACACCCCTCCAAGTCAATTGGATTCAGGTGTTCCAATTACCTCTGTGGCCACAGGTGTATAAAATCAAACACCTAGGCATACAGACTGCTTCTACAAACATTTGTCAAAGAATGGGTCCGCTCTCAGGAGCTTAGTGAATTCAAGCGTGGTAACGTGATAAGGTTACCACCTGCGCAATAAGTCCATCCGTGAAATTTCCTTGCTACTAAATATTCTATGGTAAGCTGTTAGTGGTATTATAACAAAGTGGAAGCAACTGGGAACAACAGTAACTCAGTCATGAAGTGGTAGGCCACATAAAATGACAGAGCGGGGTCGGCGCATACTGACAAACTTCATGTGGCCTTCCGATTAGCACAACAGTGCATAGAGAGCTTCATGGAATGGGTTTCCATAGCCGAGCAGCTGCATCCAAGCCTTACGCCACCAAGTGCAATGCAAAGTGTCGGAGGCAGTGGTGTAAAGCACGCTGCCACTGGACTCCAGAGCAGTGGAGACGTGTTCTCTGGAGTGACGAATCAAGCTTCCCTGTATGGCAATCCAATTAATGTGTCTGGGTTTGGTGGTTGTCAGGAGAACAGCAATTACCTGACTGCATTGTGCCAAGTGTAAAGTTTGGTAGAGGGGGGAGTATGGTGAGGGGATATTTTCCAGGGGTTAGTTCAAGTGAAGGGCACTCTTAAGGCGTCAGCATACCAAGAGAGTTTGGACAATTCCATGCTCCCAACTTTGTGGGAACAGTGGGAGAACAATAAACACCCTGCTATTGCACAAGAATGTAGAAAGGGGGAAGGCAAACCACTCAAAGTTTAGTGAAAACAATGTCCATATAGCAAGTGAAAAGTCCACTTGGCAATTCACTTTTTTGGACTTTTTGTGTGTTATATGAACATGGTTTTCACTAATATTTGAATGGTGTGCGTCCCCCCCCTGCCCCCGTCTTTCTACATTTGTGTGTGCTAGCAGGGCAGCGGGGTGTTTATTCCAGCATTTTATATATTTATTTAGGTTCACGCATATACTATATATAGATAGATATTTTCATCACATTAATATCCTTATAGTTTTTTCTCGTTTTATGTTTTTTGTTCAACTATGGGTTTGATGGCCTGGTGGGTGTCTCTTTTTTTCCTTTTGCACTACGTTTAGTCTACATCTTATTTCAATTCCTTTGAGGGATAATTTAGCACGTATATAGAGTTTTTTTCATTAACATAGCGGAAGCGTAGCACTACATTTATAATTTTGCTTAGTTTTATGAGGGAGCACATTTAGATGCATGTGGCAGCTTACTGTACATTTTTTCTGGTATCTACTTACCCTGTGGCAGCGCATACGGTTCTCTTTCTTTCTTTCCGGTGATACAATGCCTCCTAACCACCTTTACAATGGTCTATGAAGAGTGATCCAAACACAGATCGCTAATCAGACAGAATTTATAGTCTGAACGAGCTAATGAATATTTTACCCTAGCTTTGCTCACTGAAGAGCAATCCACAATCTGGATCATTCTTCAGAGAGTATTTGGCAGACAACACCTCCTCCCCACCTGCTTTAATCCCTGCACTAGTGTGCTGTAACTGCATGCAGAAGGGTCACTATCACTTGAATGGGGGCTGTCTGGTAGGCTGTAGAGTCAGTCACTCTCATATAATTTATTACTGGTTTCATTCAAATAATATTGCCTCACCATGCTGAATAAACGCAGAGCGTACAGTGGCAAGTTTGCTGCTCTCTTTTTTTCTAATGTCTTTCTGAGCTGGATGGTTTTTGTAGTTAAAAAGTCATAGTGTGTGTACACCTTCTCCATCGCTCTCACTCTCCCTGAGCTGGATCACAGCGGGGTGTCTCTGCCCACTCCCCCCATGTGCTTGCAAAAATGAGGAAACAAAAAAGAGGTGATATAATAATATGGGAGGTGTGGTCCATGGAAATAAAACACACCCTATTTTGTGACAGTGCATGATGGGATATGAAGTTTTCTGGACGGGCACATTAGGTTATAGGAAGTCAGGTCTCAGATGCATTTTTTGAAATTGCTAAAACAGCTACAGATTTAGAGCAGAGATAAACAAAGTAACTGAGAAATAAGCACATTGGGATAGTTTGGTCACTAATGGCATTAGAAAACTCTTCTATGTATGAAAAGTGAACTTCTGTCTGAAAAGGTGAACTTATCCTTTAATGTGGATTATATTTTTTTTGTTAATGTACAATACATTTTTTAAAATGTTATGGGTAAAGTTCCACTTTAAGGATTTCCCAGAAAAAAAAAAAGAAAACTAGGTAATAAATTATGAGGGCAAGCTACTAAAATTGGAGTGTGCAAAATCTGGTGCAGCTCTGCATAGAAACTAAGGCCCCTTTCACAAGGGCATTCTGGATTTTGCATCAGTTTTTTTCAAAGAAAAAAACATCTGTTTTACATAAGCTGTACATCCTATTTTTACATCTGTTTTTCACATCCACTACCAATGCAAAAACAGCCTGTTCCATTTAAAAAAAAGACCTGAAAAGAAGTGGAAAAAAAACTGATATAAATGGACGACGTCCATTTTTCATCCCCTTGCCGATAGCAATGCATTGCTGTCCATTTTTCATCCATCCACAGACGGATGAAAAGCGGACAGACAGAACACCCGTGTGAAAGGACCCCAAAACCTAACTGAAAAAGCTTAAGTTAGAAGCTGATTGGTTACCATGCACAGCTGCAACATATTCTGAGTGCTCCAGATTTAGTAAATAACTCCCAATGTGTCAATACATACAAATTCTTAATTTCTAAATTAGGTACATATGTTATTTTGCAAACTATAATAATGTGCAAACACATACTACTTTTTCTCCAAAAAGGAGAAATAATTTTGGAGTTAGTGATTTTTTTTTTTTTTAATGGACCTTGCAAGTTAACATTATACTTACATAGCTTTCAAATCCAAGACCAACAACAGAGAAATGACCAATGTGATAAGGACAAAAAGCTGCATGAGGAAGGAGAACAATAGTTATGTACCCAATTACTAGGTGAAACAGAGAGACACACACTCATACTAGTTCCCTGGTTTATTAAGACCATGAACTCCCCTTCTACTTTTGCTTGAATTAGGCTGGCCATACATTATACAATTATCTGCAGATTTTTGGTTTAGATTTACCAAAAACCATATAATAGGAGGACAAACCTAAACAAAACTTTCAGTTGTATCCAATTAGGCAGGCCCTTGCACTACATAGTTGAAGGTAAATCTAAAGGAAATTGGGCAGAAAATCTGCAGATAATTGTATAATGTATGGCCAGCCTAAGTTTGTTAGTCTAGCAACAACAGAACAACAGCCTGCCAATGTCCTCCCTCTGAAGCATCTTGCCTCCTACTGGGGGTTTAGTTTAGAGCAAGAGAGCAGGGAGAAATTAAAGAAAATTTAACAGGTGTAAGAAATACCCCAAAGTCGGTTTGATAGGAAAACAAAGGGACTGGCAGAAAAAAACAGTTATTTTACACAAAAGAAGCAATACAAAAAAAAAAAAAAACAGGTTACTTTTTCATACAAGTACAGCAGGCACATATCAGAAATATGAAATGTTGGGTTTATATATTCTTTAAATCATAAATACCAGTCTATAAAGCACCTTACAAAATGCTTCATTTTTAGAACAATGGATGCCAAGTTTTCCTTGGGTTACTTTAACCACCTCAATACTTTCATTTCCTTACTGCCCACACTTTGAATAGCAATTACTCAGGCATGCAACACTTTACCCAAATTAAATTTTTATCACTTTTGAGACAGAGCTTTCTTTAGGTGGTATGTAATCACCAATGGGTTTTTTTTTTTTTGCAATATAAATGAAAAAAAAAGTGTTTTTTTTTTAGTTTTTGTTGTAAAATTTTGCAAACAAAATCTTTCTTCAAAAATTTAGGCCAAAAAGTACTATGCTACATTCCTTATGTAAAAATAACTCAAATCAACGTACAAGTGTTGGGACCCTCATTTGAAAGGAATTAATGCCATTAAGTCCTTCCTTGATGAAATGAGTACTGATCAAAGATTCAACTTGCTCAGCCTGGACCTTCTCTCTTTCATTTTTACACAGTTTTGCCTGGATTTCAAATTCACCGTCATTCGTGCAGTTACACTTCAAATCATAGATACTGTCCCATGGGGATGCTGGGAATGTGCACTACAACTATGTAATACTGTATTGCCAACCATGAGTTTCCGGAAAAGATCTTTTACCATTAGACAGATTATGCAAACATAGTGGCACATTCTTACTGAGGACCCTGTCCTGAAACATTTGGTAGATGAGACAAGTAAAATTGCGTTTAAAAGAAATGAATCCCTACTTACCTCCAGCCATTTTATTAGGGGGGCAAGAGCGATACCTGTTTTTCCTGCCTGAGGGGTACCTACAGTTGTCACAACTGTTCCTGCTGCCAATTTGTTCAGACCTGGAAATACTTCCCAGAGGGTTGAAATTCTCCAAGACATTTTCTAAATTGTAGATGGGGCAATCTTACATTTAAAAGCCAGGTGGACCTACAACCTTAAGGCTACTCTCCCTCTAGGCCTAAATGACCATATGGGCTTTATAACTTTCACTGAAGATAAACTGTTGTTAATTTTTTGTTATTTAATATATTACAACATGATTTGGGATATTGTTATTCTCACAACTTCGGGTATGTTTTGTTTTTGGTTCACATGTATGACTTAGAATAGAAACTGGATTAAAAAAAAAACAAATTACCTGTGTTTTCAACAGTAGTTGTCCAAAGAGAATGAGCGTGACTGGTGTCTCAGAGGAACGCATCCAGTGGGACATTCAGATTGGGTCAGTACTGTTCCCAGGCACAGACATGGTCAGCAAGCAGGAAAAGCATTGGTGCATGCAGCAGGCAGAGATATGGCTAGCAACAGCCAAAGGAATCATCCAGGCATGAGGCAGAGACATGGTCAGCACAGCCAAAGGACTGTTCCAGGCATCAGGCAGGAACATGGTCCACAAACACGCCAAGATCAGTACAGGCATCAGGCAGGAACATGGTCCATAAACACGCCAAGGTCAGTACAGGCAGCAGGCAGAAACATGGTCCATAAACATGCTAAGGTCAGTACAGGCATCAGGCAGGAACATGGTCCCTAAACACGCCAAGGTCAGTACAGGAAGAGGCAGGAACATGGTCCATAAACACGCCAAGGTCAATACAGGCAGAGACATGGTTTATAAACAGGCAAGTGGCAGTTCAGGTGGAAAGAAGAAACATGGTCAATATCGACCATGCCTCTGTCAGCTGAATCAACCTTGTTTAAACAGGCCAGGGTCCATTCAGGTGGCAAGTTGAGGCATAGTTGAGTAACAGGCCATGGTCAGGCTGCAAGCAGAGGCATGGTCGATTAACAGGCCAGGGAAAATTCAGGCTGCAAGCAGAGGCATAGTCAATCCAAACAGCAGGAAGTAGTCAGAGGACAATAGATGCAGGAAACTGGCAAGTCAACAGAAATACGATCACCATACTTCACTAGTATCGTAGTGAAGTATGGCAACAATGGAAGAAGTCTCCTATGCATAGGCACAGTTGGGAGGGATACTGAGGACAATGATAAAGGGTGTCACATCTCACTCTCCGTTTTTTTTTTGGGGGGGGGGGGGGTTTGTGGTTTACATCCGGTTTCTGTGTGAGGGATATCTGGGAAGTGTCTTTCATGCAGTCTGCTCATTGCATCAGAGCAAATGTTTTCTGGTGGAGAGCCTTCCTGGTACACAAGGGCAGTGACAATATCCTCTTGGAGAAAGGATTTGGGTCTTTTGGTGGCCTTAAGATAGATGACATAGGAATTATAGAACACCAAATGGAAGGGTTAAATGGAAACTTTTTTAAACCAATGACGGGATCTCTTTGTAGGGCTAGATAGGGCTACACCATTTGATCATTAAAATCAACTACTTATGTACACAATAAGGTTTCTGGACTGGACCACCCCTTCCGTGGATTTCCACTGATGTATTATTGTGGATGGAAGAAAGCTTATATACATCTTGTTTGCTTCTCTGCTCCAGGGCCAAAACATCTTAATTCCTCAGTCTCATTGACTCCCCTCTCTGTAGTTTTGTTTTCACCAGCCTTTGTGGGAAGCCCTTCCAATTAGCTCTCATTGTGCCACACAGATGAATATATGGGCACATGATGAATAGGGTGGGTGGACAAGTAAGCATGTACTTATTTTTTTTTTTTTTTTTTTTTTGTGAGTGCCATATTTAGTTATGGTTCAAAAATATTTTGAATTCCACCATGACAGGTCTCCATTCAAATGGAAGGACATAAGATGAATTTGGGTTAATCTTGATGTATTGCCAGGCATAAAGGTTATAAAGGATAGCAGATGAACCTTGGTTAGGATGATTCTTCATGACTAAAGTGTATATAGTTTTGTAGATAACTTTTGGTTTACATTTTTCACATTCGCACTATTCACAGTGGTCTCTCTCTTTCTTCTGCAAGCAGGTGAGCTGTGCCACCCCCACACTTTTTTTTTAGCTTCTTTTTCTAGTTTAATTTAGGTTTTTTCATTTCCTTTTTCCGCTATTGTTTTTTAGTTTCCAGCCTCTTTCCATCTTCACTCCCTTTTCTTCCACTTCTCCCCAACTCCATTCATGGACAGATTATCATCGGTCTTATGACTGGTTTGCACTATGGAGATGCAGTCCAGATGTGTTCTGGATGCATATTTGTGTGCACATTTGATGCATTCCTGTGCATTTTTTATGCATTCCAGTTTCTTTTCTCCCCTCTCTTTTTCTTCAATTTAGATTATTATTATTATTATACAGTATTTACATAGCGCCAAAAAGTTTGCTTAGCGCTGTACAATATAGTGGGGGACAGTACATAAGACAATACAGTAACAAAACAATACACGAGGGGTTCGAGGGCCCTGCTCTTTCGAGCTTACAATCTAGGAGGGAGGGGATAGTGGTACAGGAGGAAGTGGCTGTGGGGGGATGGAGTGGTAGGAGGAGATCGGCTGTTAGGTGAGGTGGGGTAGGCTTCCCTGAAGAGATGGGTTTTCAGGGTGCGCCTACAGGTGTGGAGGGTAGGTGACAGTCTGATGGATTGGGGTAGTGAGTTCCAGAGGATGTGGGGGAAGTCCTGGAGAAGTCCTGTAATCGGGCATGGGAGGAGGAGACCAGGGAACTAGAAAGTAGGTGGTCTTGTGAGGAGCGAAGAGTACAGGTTGGATGGTATTTGGATATCAGGTTGGTGAGGTAGTTTGGGGCAGTGTTATGAATAGCTTTGTACGTCAACGTTAGAAGTTTGAATTTTATGCGTTGGGCAATCAGAAGCCAATGGAGGGAATGACAGAGGGAGGTGGCAGATGTGGAGCGGTTGGTAAGGTGGATGAGTCTGGCCGCTGAGTTCAGGATAGACTGAAGCGGGGATAGTCTGTGATGAGGTAGGCCGGTAGGAGGGAGTTGCAGTAGTCGAGTCGTGAGATAAAAAGGGAGTGAAGGGGTTGTTTAGTAGTGTCTGGGGTTAGAAACGTACATATTTTGGAGATGTTGCGGAGGTGGAGCCTGCATGAATTTGCCAGCGATTGGACATGGGGTAGGAAGGACAGGTTTGAGTCTAGAGTGCCACCTAGGACATTGGCTTGCGGGGTGGGACTGATGGTGGCGTTATTGGTCATGATGGAGAGGGTGGGGGGGGGGGGCGGGCTGGGGGGAAAACTAGGAGCTCAGTTTTGGAAAGGTTTAATTTGAGGAAGTGGAGTGACATCCAGTCTATGCCGTTCAGTAGGCAGGTGATTCGGGCGGAGACTGAAGGGGTGAGGCGAGGGGTAGAGAGGTAGATTTGCGTGCCATCAGCATAGAGGTGGTAGTTGAAGCCGTGGGAGTGTATCAGTTGACCAAGGGAGGAGGTGTAGATGGAGAAGAGAAGGGGCCCGAGTACAGAGGCCTGGGGACCACAACAGAGAGGGGGAGAGGGGGAGGTGGCAGCGTTATAGGTAACACTGAAGGAGCGCTGGGATAGATAGGAGGAGAGCCAGGAGAGAGCGGAGTCTCTAATGCCAAGGGAGTACAGTTTATTAAGGAGGAGGGGGTGGTCAACTGTGTCGAAGGCCGCGGAGAGGTCGAGGGGTTGGAGGACTGAGTAGTGTCCATTAGCTTTTGCGGTTAGCAGGTCATTGGTGATCTTGAGTAGGGCAGTTTCGGTGGAGTGTAGGGGACGGAAGCCAGACTGTAGGGGATCAAGGAGGTTGTTGTCATTGAGGTGGGAGCTTAGGCGATTATAGACTAAGCGCTCGAGGAGTTTGGATGTAAATGGCAGCAGGGAGATGGACCGATGGGGAATAGATGGGGATATGTGTGTTTCGGTGCAATTTTGGTGCGCTTTTGATGCGTTTTTCCACGCTCCAGTGCAGTTCTGTGGGGAGATGTGGCATGTTCTGCTTTTTTCTGTGGCTGGAACGCACTGGAACTACAAGCACTGATGTGAACTGTGACATTAAAAACCATGCAGCCTACTTTCTCTGCGTTTTGGATGCAGAAGAAAAGCAACTGAAATGCATGTGGTGTGAACTGGCCCTAAATCTTCTTCCTTTCTGTTCTTTTTTCTTCACAGCTCATCTCTGCAACCCTGCCCGCCCATTGGCTTGTGTGGCACTGGTGTTGTATTTCCATGACACAGGCAACCTGCCTCTACCTCGTCCTGCCTGGCGCTGATGTCATGGGTTTCCATGATAACGGTGAACCTTGCAGGAATGACTGAGAGCATGCGTGAGTAGTAAACTCGCATCCGCAGGTGACAATGCATCGCCATGACACTGTCAGCCTATGCATCAATAGGACCACTTTAGGTTTGTCCTCACTTGACAATAGGAGACACAACCACACATCTCTAGGCAACAGCTTTTACCTTCTGTCAGGGACATAAATGATGCTGATCGTTGTTTACATAATACAGAGCTGCTTTCAGCTGACACTTTTACAATCCAGGGAGTACTATGATACACATATGTGACCACAATATTTATATCACCAGGAATGCAGTTTAAGCACATCTGATTGTTTTCTGGATTATTTTTGCACTTTATATTGATTTGAATGCATTTTTGGAGGGAACATGACATCTTGGGGCAAGGCCTGGCTCATTTTACTTCACTCTGATTGGTGGATGGTTTTCTTAAATAGTTCTTCAATTTCTGTCACAATTTGTCACATGCCTGATGAAGGGGTCCTGCGAGACTCCGAAACGTTGCCTTGGTGTAACTATGTGATCGTTCATTAAAACTTTTGGACCCATATTGGTGATCCTCAGTGTGCTGGTGACATTCTCCCTTGCTGATTTTGTTTGTTTCCAGCTGACGGTCACTGCAGCAACCACTTACACACAGAGCCATTTTTTAACGCAGGAACGTGTGTGTTGGGATTGTATACTTGCATCACACCACGCCTTTCATCCAGATGTACTGTGCTGCTGGTGCTGGTCATTTTCCCAGGCTGATGTACAGTGCTGCTAATTGTTGTCTGCTCCTCTCCAGAATGCCTCATCCTTTGTAGGTACTATTTCCTCATCAGATTCAGTTACTGACCTAGTGCTGTCCACAGGTTCGTACTTAGAATCCAAAGCGGACTGAGAGAGCCCCCTGCTGTTCTCGTCAGTCATGCTGAGGATTTGAAATGCTACCTCACCGGTGCACTGTTTTTTTGTTGACATGGCGTCCACTGGCTCTGGTGACACTATTCTAATGTGTAAGTGACACAGTAGATGGCTGCACTGGTGTGCTGAATTAGGGTTCTAATGAGGCTGCACTGCTGTGCTTGATTAGGGCAATGATAAAGCTCCACTGGTGTTCTTGATCCAGGTAAAGAAAAGTCTGCACTGGTGCACAGGTATACTACACTGGTGTGCTTGATCCAAGCAATAATAAGGCTGCACTGGTGTGATTGATCTCTGCAAAGATAAGGCCGTACTGGTAGACTGGTTCACTTTACTAGTGTGCTTGATCTGGGCAAAGATAGAGCTGCACTAGTGCAATGCACTGGTGTGCTTGATCCAGGCAAAGATAGGACTGCACTGGAGCACTGTTGCGCTTGATCCGGGGGAAGGATAAAGCTTCACAGGTGTTCTGGTGTGCTTGATCCAAGCAAAGATAAGGCAGCACTGGTTGGCTTGACCAGTGAAGTCATCAAGCCTGCTCTAGGGTCACCCAGCTCTTTGTCCTCACATGTTTACACCAATATAGTACCCATTGTTAGATGGGTCACCTGGAGATTAAGGGCTGGGTTTCCTCTGTGTTTTGAAAGACTCTGCTTTTACTCTGGGTTTTGGTCTACCAACAAAAAAAAGAATTCACATTTCAGTATATTCAAGAAAACAGAGTAACAGAAATTGTTAGAGTTTGAAAAAGATACAATAATCAGGTGAGAGCAATCATCTTTAGAATGCTGCCCCTCCCAAGTGGGAGGGGAAAATGGACTAAGTCAGAGATAATGTGGTATGACTATATTACGGGACTAATACTGTATGAGAACATGTAATAATTAATACCTAATATTGTAACAGGAGGCTTGTATTTAAAGTGATAGTTAAAAAAAACCTTTAATAACAAACATCTTATACTTACCTGCTCTGTGCAGTGGTTAGCACAGAGCAGTCCCAATCCTCTTCGCGGGTTCCCCATTGGTGCTCCTGGCTCCTCCTCTTTTCCGACTGCCCTCATAGCAAGCTGACAGAAAAAAAGTGTCAAGAGCCAGACTTGTAATCTTTCAGCAAGATTAGCTTGCTATTGATGACTCTAGTCCTGTTTTCCATGGTATGGCCAAATGACAAGGTGGCAATAGCTGGCTGCAGGTCTGGACCTGCCAAGGCAAAGGATGACTTCAAAAGTCTATCAACTGAATACTTAAAGAGAGAATACTTTCAGTAGAAATAGTAGATTGATTATTTAGTGCAAGAATGCACTGCTTCAAATTAATGAATCCACAGTAGCCAGCTTGTACTGAGAATCTAAAGGCTTCACGCACCACCTTGTTTTCTGAAAATGAATGTGTGCCAGGCAGTTCAGGCTGCAACATCTAAAGATAACCATGAGGAAAGAAGGCAGAGTGTTTACGGATGTAAGCACCTGTCAAGTCAAGAAGTGGAAATAGCCTTTGGAATAGATCAAACATAGTGGTAATCTTTGGAATACATTTGACAAAGTGGCAGAGAATTCTGTTTCAGTCAGGCAGGCTGACTTGTGTGCATCTGTGAAGGAGCCCAATTTAGGGGACTGAAGTGGTGTTAGTGTAGGACTTTCTCTGGGACAAGGGTAAAGCTATTGGGAATTTGGTGCTTCCTCCAGACCTGCAGCAGACTCTCTACAGTTTGTTCTATATGCCCCTGCTCCCAAGCACCTATAATCTGCCAATTGCCAAGTGAGGATATAGGTACTGAGTTCCTATGGCAGTGTCTGAGGTATCAGGTAACAGGTGACATTGCAAACGGTCAGCTTGTGTCCATGGCTGAAAGTATGCAGTTAAGCGTTTTATGAGCACTATATCACTAACCAGAGAGGAGAAGTGTAGACTACCCCATAACCTTTGCCCTAAAAACCACTTCCATGCATAGCATTGCAGAATATCTTGTAGATTAAAAATATATATAGTATAGTATCTACTGTACAGTATATACAGGTAATAATTCAACAAGATATACTGTATGTAGTCAAGAACCGGTATACCCTATCCTACATTACACATATAGCTGGTCACGCCACAAGCCTCACCTGTCACATACCCCCAAAAGGGTCATAGGAATGAACTACAACTTTGGACCTGTATAGCACCCTGCAGGTAACTCACTCATTGCACTGTCCACTAAGTTGAGCATTGAGTGCAGGGTTCAGTGCCTGAAGCAAACTCTGCAGACCAGTCTTCAAAGATGAACATCGAGGGCAACTGATCCAGAAACATCTAGTGAATCATAAGGAAAAAAGTAGTCAGATCTTGATAGAAGTGTCAGTCAAAGAACAAAGTGAAAATTAGGAAAAAACTAATTTTCCTCCAACAGAAGAAGGGTTTTGTTACATAAGGACACTGATTGGGTAGTGTTATATGGGTACACTGGGGGGTATTTCCCAGCAAAGCTTTTGTCAGTGTCCAATCACTTGAAGATGGAGGCACATACCCATGGTCTAATAATCAACTCTTGTGTCCTGTACATAACAGTTAGGATAGTATGCTGTGTAAAGTAACTGACAAAGATGAGGAGGACTAGGACTGTCTTCTTACCCATCTCATGTTTGCCATTTGGGAGGGTCCACAGTCTACTACTGGGTTTTCTCCCTTTGAGCTCCTATGTAGTAGTACGACCTGTGGCCTACTGGATATTGTGAAAGTGGCTTGGGAATCAGAGGTAATGCCACACAGGAGTATGCCTGAACATTTCTCTACCTCAGCAAAGGTAAGGACAACAAGGTCATAGCGTTGGCCGCTACTATGTAAAGTAAAGGTTGTAATAGTGTACTATGAAAGCCTGTGGCTTTGCATTACTGAAGGGCGGGACTTGATCCACCTGCTGGCTTGTATACAATTTTTGAGCAATTTTTAAGCATTTTGTCAAGGCACTTCTGAAGAAACCTGAATGCCTCTCCACCTTGGTTTAAAAGACTGAATAAAAAACTTCAAGAATAAGTAATCTAGCCCAATAATACTTGTTACCAAACTGGACGGATCAATCTGTAATGACTTCAGGAAACTGAATGGGATATCAAAAGTTTGATGCCTATCCTATGCCTCAGGTAGATAAACAACTGGATTTTTATACTTATATGTAAAATCTGTTTCTTGTAATACATCATAGGGACACAGAGCAGGTTTAATAATTATGACCCCCTAATTACAGTGGGGATCGAAAGTTTGGCCCAACAATCAGCACCATGGGTTCTTCTAAGCAGTTGTCTAGAAAACTGAAACTGAAAATAGTTGACGCTCACAAAGCTGGAGAAGGCTATAAGAAGATAGCAAAGCGTTTTCAGATGTCAATAACCTCTGTTCGGAATGTAATTAAGAAATGGCAGTCATCAGGAACAGTGGAAGTTAAAGCAAGATCTGGAAGACCAAGAAAAAAATCAGACAGAACAGCTCGCAGGATTGTGAGAAAAACAATTCAAAACCCACGTTTGACTGCACGATCCCTCCAGAAAGACCTGGCAGACACTGGAGTTGTGGTACACTATTCCACTATAAAGAGATACTTGTACAAATATGGTCTTCATGGAAGAGTCATCAGAAGAAAACCTCTTCTACGTCCTCACCACAAAAATCATCGTTTGAACTTTGCAAATGCACATATAGACAAGCCTGATGCATTTTGGAAACAAGTTCTGTGGACCGATGAGGTTAAAATTGAACTTTTTGGCCGGAATGAGCAAAGGTACGTTTGGAGAAGAAGGGGCACAGAATTTAATGAAAAGAACCTCTGTCCAACTGTTAAGCATGGGGTTGGATCAATCATGCTTTGGGGTTGTGTTGCAGCCAGTGGCACAGGGAACATCTCACGAGTAGAAGGAAAAATGGATTCAATAAAATTTCAGTAAATTTTGGATGGTAACTTGATGCCATCTGTGAAAAAGCTGAAGTTAAAGAGAGGATGGCTTCAACAAATGGATAACGATCCTAAACACACCTCGAAATCCACGGGGGATTACATCAAGAGGCGTAAACTAAAGGTTTTGCCATGGCCTTCACAATCTCCTGACCTCAACATAATTGAAAATCTATGGATAGACCTTAAAAGAGCAGTGCGTGACAGACAGCCCAGAAATCTCAAAGAACTGGAAGACTTTTGTAAGGAAGAATGGGCAAAGATACCTCAAACAAGAATTGAAAGACTCTTGGCTGGCTACAAAAAGCGTTTACAAGCTGTGATACTTGCCAAAGGGGGCAGTACAAGATATTAACTCTGCAGGGTGCCCAAACTTTTGCAGACGCCATTTTTTTGTTTTCTGTTATTTTGAAAGTGTAAATGATGGAAATAAAATCTAACTTTTGTTGACATATTATAAGAATGTCTAATCTGTAATTTGATGCCTTTTGGAGATTTTTCCATCTTTCCTTGGCTTCTTTATGCACATTAATACAAATTTTTAGCTGGGGTGCCCAAACTTTCGATCCCCACTGTATATGCCACCTTCAGGTGAATAGACCCCCTGATAATAACCCCCTAGGGAAGCCTCAGTTCTATAGCAAACAACCCCAAAAAACAGAGAGGAGGGACCTCTGTATCCCGTGAACTATTCCAAGAAATGGACTTTACAGACTAGTACAAAAATCCAGTTTTCGTTTTTGTACATCACAGGACACAGAGCAGGCTTAATAATACAACTTAAGCAAGGTAGCGAGAGGGCAAAAAACATTTGAAGAGCCCAGTGGCTCAGGTTAGGCTGCTCTCCAACAGGCAACACTACACTGTGGGTACTCCATCAGGTTAACAGGAAATCTGGGAGGAAACACCCTAGGACACCATCTATCATCTCATTAGCAGCATGCCCTGATGTTGTCAGGCATGCATACAAGCACGTGGGGCCATACAAACTACTGAGTACCATTTTGATTTGCTGCAATTAAATTTCAGCAAAATGGACTTGCCTGCTGCATCATTTTTTCACTTTGATTTTCGGGGTGCTTTTCCTCAGTTCTCTGTAGCTTGATAATTTTCATTTCTATCAAACGATGGGACATCCTTAAGTTCCTAACACATTTACCTAGTCCATATCAGTATAGATATCCAGCATGATATTTTTTCCCCATTGAGATCTGATGTGTTTTCAAAGTGTTAATTTTTTGAGCAGGGTAAAACATAATTGTGACTGATAAAATCCTGTGCTTAAATGTGTTTTCTGTCTTTTAACATAACATCAATAAATTAATTTGGACTCTTAACTTTTGGTCTGGCGCTCCTTCCATATATGCACACGTTTTCCTGGCTTAATATTCAAAACCAAGCACTGCTCCCAAGGGGAAAGAATCATAGCCACAGCTGCTAGGCCCAAAGCCACACCATGGCCATCAAGTCACTGCAACCAAACACAGCATCTTCTGTGGCAGTTACATCCACGTTCTAAAAACCTGTTAATCTGCGAATAGATGACCAGGTAGCAGCCTTGCAAACCTGTTACATTGAGGCCTGATGATGGATATCCCTGGTGAAGTGAGCCGTCACAGGAAATGGTGAATTCTTACCTTTCAAGACATAGGCCTGAGCAATCAGCTGCCTAATCCAATGCAAAATAGACTGCCTAATTGCAGCAGATGATCTTAAATATACCTGTATGGCTTGTACCACATCCAGTGTTTGAAGAACCCTGTCCCCTGGCGACTCAGGCCTGGGGAGAAAAAGACGGCATGAAAAGATAATATTACCTTCGGCAAAAGAGGATGAAACAGGAATAACTACCTTGTCGTTATGGAGTACTAGAAATGGCTCTTTACAGGAAACAGCTGCCAGTTCCAGCACCCTCCTTGCTGAGGTAAAAGCAACCAGGAAGACAATTTTCCTGGTCAAAAGCACCAGAGGAATATCCCAGATAGGTTCAAAAGGAGCCTTTTTGCAGGACTAAAAAAGCCAAATTTAGATCCCATGGAGGCAACAGAGGTCAAAATGGAGGAACCATCCGGGTAACCCTTGAACGAATGAATGAGAAAGCAATCGGTCTCTGAAAAATATATAGCCAAAGCCAAGATGTGCCCCTTAATTATATGCAGGAGGGGCATGTCCGAGCAGCGGACCAAGATGGCCACTTAGAGCACAAGCTCCCCATCCAGGCACACTACACAGCACCCACTTAACCTGAATGACCTGCATAATCTTGCTGCGGACATTAAGGGGACACTTACAGCGGCTATGACAGATTTGTGGCACGATATCCAGGCTATTGCTGACAAAAGAAGTGGAAATTACCACTAGCCGCCAGGATGCTTACATAACACAAGCTGTTCCAGACCGCAGATGCTCACACTTTCCAGATGCGGGAATTACACCCCCATTTAGAAGGCCTGGATAACCGGGGACGCAGAAAATCTAAGACTTCGGGGTCTCCCTGAATCTATTGACCAAGATCAGCTCTGCAGCGTAGCTATGCATATCTTTAATGGGCTTCTTGATAGACCCCCTGACGCCATGATCGAGATGGAATGCATCCACCGCCCATTACAGCCGAAAGGTCTCTAGATAGATCCGCCGAGAGATGTGATCTGTTATCCTCTTTCAGGATGAAGCTATTTAGATATTTTGAGCAAAGCACGCAATAGAATACAAATCACTCATGATGGGACTGAAATTAAGATATATCAGGATTATTCAAATATAAAATTCTGCCGCATCGTAGAAAACTCCTGCCACTATTGGACACCCTTCGATCACGTGGCATACACTACTGATGGAGGTTCCCGTTTGGCCTCTCTGCTACTGTGCTTGGTTGCACGGTGCTGCTTCGTGTTCCTGAGGATCTCCCACTCTTTTGTGAAATGCTGGACATTCCATCACCTCACATTCCTGAATGGTACAGTGAATTTCGTCCCACCTCCATTCCTCCACCTGAGGACAGGATGGACTTTCAGCTTCATGGACAGAGATGTCGGCGGCCTTCCAACACCGATTCTGCTCCTCCAGATGACAGCAGGGGGCACCCCGTCACGAATCCCTCCAAATCCCCAGCTCACCACAGGCCTTGACAAGTGGCCTGATGCCCAGGACAGTGCAGCAGGTCCAAAGCCAGCTAAGTCTGGCGGACAGTTATACAGTTTTTCTGTACAAGTTCTCTTCCTAATGTCTTGGTTTCTCTCCTGTTCTCTCTCTCTGGAGCTGTCCTGTATTACCTTGCCTTCTGCAGTCGTTCGGTATTCACCTTACTTACCTATCACATGTGTAGCTTGTTTTTTTTTATACCTGAAAAATCAATGTGTCACATAGTGGTTGCTCGTTATCATGATGCAGCAATGGGCGTTCCCCATGGGCTACGTTTTGTACACCCCACCTGTATTACTTTGTCTTTTTTGCTGTACTTCCCAAGAACCTTACGGTAATAACCTGCTTGAGATTTTATCACATATTTCATTACGCTATGATCTGTTAGCCATGGTATTATACCTAGTTGGTTGCTCTATGCATTGTACGTGTACTATGATTTTCTGATGTGATCTTTTTATTCACCACATTGCTTCACATTGTCAAATAGCGTCTGGATCCCCCTCTGCAACTTACAGTCTCCCCTGGTAAGGCCCATAGCTCCCAAGTATCCACAAATGTTCTAATTCTCTTGGACACACACTGAAAGTGACACCCCCACCCCCCAGCGGTGTTTTCCTTTGTATGCTCTCTGAATTCGATTTTCTTCCGCTGATCATATCCGTGAGCTCCTTTCACTTCCATTGGCAGGATAGTAGGTTCTTCTCTGCCTCAGCTACTCACCCCCCCCCCCCCCCCCCACAATTCCTCCTTTGTCCTGATACTTTTGGTTACCACACTCATGGCTCACTGATCACAAAGCTATCATCCAACCACATTGAAACTGATTTCTCTAAATGCTAGGGGCCTTAACATCCCCAAAAAAAGGTTGTAGCTCCTCCTTTTAATGAAGAAGCAACAGGTAGACATAAGCTTCATCCAAGAAACACACTTCCGATCGAATAACGTTCCAAAATTGACAAACCCAGCTTACCCTACCGTTTACAACGCAATTAATACTTATTACAAAACCAAAGATGTATCCATACTCATATTGAACGTCTGCCTATTCACATTGCCGACTCCTTGGCTGATAAGGATGGCAGATACATTTTCTTGAAAGGCAAGCTCCATAATAGGCAAGTCATGCTGGCAAATATCTACTGTTCGAATGCTAAACAAGTTGCCTTTCTTAAGTCAGTAGTGAATCAATTGATTCCTTTTCATACAGGCGTTCTCATTCTCAGAGGTGATTTTAACCTCCCGATCCACCCTTTGCTTGACACGTCTACTGGCACTTCGACGTTACCATATAAGGCTCTCATATAAGGTGTATTAACCTTCAACCCCTATTACTCCACGATACTCGGCGCACCCTTCATCCTACTACGAAAGACTATCTACTTCTTGACCCCTCACACTGGACTACTTTTTCGTCTCTCAACCGGATTTGTCTCTCCTCACAAAAGCCACCATTGAAGCTATAGTGCTTTCGAACCATAATTCCATTACAGTTACCCTCACTTTCCTGACGACCAAGCCTCAACCAGCCTCGTGGCATATGGACATGTCCTTACTTACCGATAAACTACACACAGCTCATTTAGCATCCTGTCTTCATTGGTACTTCCTTGAAAACTCTGGCCCAGAACGTTCTTTGTCCACTATTATACTGACCTATACAACATACACAAATGTACCCCTACTGCCACCGATCCCATTCACAAACAACAACTTATTAAAGACTTTTTTTCGCAGTCGGAATTGTCCTCCGCTACCTCCAAGCTGGCCGACCGTCTTTTGCAAAAATTTCAGGAGTTGGGAAATCGGACAAACAATCTTGAGGATAAAATGGACGCTACGGCGATGGTCATTGAAAGTCACGAACAAGATCTGTGTGACCTCAAAGAATTAGCGGACGCGCTGCTCCGGCTTGATGATTTTAAAAACCGTTCCTGCCGCGGCAATATGCAATTAAGGGGTATCCCAGAAACAGTCACAGATCTCACCTACACCGCTACTGCTCTGTTTCAGTAGCTGAAGCCCGCCATTCCCATTGACCAGCTCGAATTTGACCGCATGCACCGTAATAACCTGCTTGAGATTTTATCACATATTTCATTACGCTATGATCTGTTAGCCATGGTATTATACCTAGTTGGTTGCTCTATGCATTGTACGTGTACTATGATTTTCTGATGTGATCTTTTTATTCACCACACTGCTTCACATTGTCAAATAGCGTCTGGATCCCCCTCTGCAACTTACAGTCTCCCCTGGTAAGGCCCATAGCTCCCAAGTATCCACAAATGTTCTAATTCTCTTGGACACACACTGAAAGTGACACCCCCACCCCCCAGCAGTGTTTTCCTTTGTATGCTCTCTGAATTCGATTTTCTTCCGCTGATCATATCCGTGAGCTCCTTTCACTTCCATTGGCAGGATAGTAGGTTCTTCTCTGCCTCCAGCTACTCACCCCCCCCCCCCCCACAATTCCTCCTTTGTCCTGATACTTTTGGTTACCACACTCATGGCTCACTGATCACAAAGCTATCATCCAACCACATTGAAACTGATTTCTCTAAATGCTAGGGGCCTTAACATCCCCAAAAAAAGGTTGTAGCTCCTCCTTTTAATGAAGAGGCAACAGGTAGACATAAGCTTCATCCAAGAAACACACTTCCGATCGAATAACGTTCCAAAATTGACAAACCCAGCTTACCCTACCATTTACAACGCAATTAATACTTATTACAAAACCAAAGATGTATCCATACTCATATCGAACGTCTGCCTATTCACATTCTCGACTCCTTGGCTGATAAGGATGGCAGATACATTTTCGGACAAACAATCTTGAGGATAAAATGGACGCTACGGCGATGGTCATTGAAAGTCACGAACAAGATCTGTGTGACCTCAAAGAATTAGCGGACGCGCTGCTCCGGCTTGATGATTTTAAAAACCGCTCCTGCCGCGGCAATATGCGATTAAGGGGTATCCCAGAAACAGTCACAGATCTCACCTACACCGCTACTGCTCTGTTTCAGTAGCTGACGCCCGCCATTCCCATTGACCAGCTCGAATTTGACCGCATGCACCGGGCCCCAGATGACCGGACGGGCCCCTGAAGTTCACTTACTGCCACACTAAGGAAACTGCTCTTGGCAGCCAGAAACAACCCAGGCCTCAGATTCCAGGGGCATCGCTACCAGCTCTTTGCGGACCTCTCCCAGACCACTCTTCAGAAGCACCGCCAGGTGAAGCCTTTCACTTCGGTCCTGGTGAACCGCAGAATTAAATACACCTGGGGCTTTTCGTTCCGCCTCACCTTCAACTCTTCAACTAATAGGGCTGCAGTCACTCTGTTGCCACATCGGAGGAGGCCCCCTCTCTCCTGGAATCTTTACACCTTCTTTCACTGGAAGCCGCTATTTAGAGCCCAGCTCATTTATTGGGATCCCTGGCGAGGCTACTTTCTCTGGGCCGCCTCTGGGAGCGATCATCAAACAGGAAGTATGCTCTCCCTCAGACCCCTCTACGATCAAGTCCGTCCTGCTCTTTTCCAGGCTGAAGATGTATCTTGGATCACCCACGTTGTGTTTCACCATTGGACTTTCCTGACGGGACCTTGAGTTTGGCCCTTAGGGCTTCTTCAGATTGTTAGCATTCCAGGTTGGGCCTGATCCGGCCTGTTCCCTTGGGTTCCATCCCTGAGTGTGGGGGGGGTCGTCTCCTCATGGACTTACGGATTAGAACTTTTTGCTGTTGTGGAATACCACGGATCTGGGTGACGTTGTTCGGGTTCCCGTTGGTGGAATAGGGTGATGGATCCCTCGAGTTCCGGGGTGGGAGGTTGGCCTGATGGGCCTGGGTTGGGCGTCGGTCCTACTGGGAGGTGGGTGGGGGACCACTTGGGCTGTGTTGTGGGGTTCCACAGCGGCCTGTAGTCGTCCTCCTGGAAGGGGTTGGCCCCCAAGTTTAGCTGGGTTTCTATGGGGAGGTTACCGCGGATGTTCTCACTTCAGGGACTCATATCTTATTACTTTGGTACCCCGTTATATTGTGTTGATTGCCTTTTTGCCCCCTGAGGACTTATGTTTTTGATGTTTTTATTTGCAGCCATGTGTCCGGTGGTAGAGACACCCCAAACTGGTATCCTTCAAGCGTAGTAGGATGCATGTCACCATTGGCGTGCCACGTTTGTACATGCTTCTTGTGTCATTTTCTATTAGTTTCTTTGGTTTTTCTGTTTGTTTTTTTTAGGGTTTCGGGACGCCATGGTCCAAACGCCATTGGGAGTGGAAATTGTTCGCCGACTTACACATTTTCTACTGAGCGTGCTGTGCTGATATTGCCATGGCTTCACCCCTTCTGAAAGTACACTCACAAAATGGTCAAGGCTTCAATTTGCGTCAGAAGCGGGCTAAAGTTTTTCATCACCTCAAATCGACGTGGTATGTTTACGGGAGACCATATTTTCTCAGTTCTCCGCTACACGGTATCTTTCGCCTCATTATCCCACCTTTTACACGGCCTCGGCTCCTAAGAAACGTGGGGGTGTACTGATAGCTTTCAAACGCAATCTTCCTTTTGTCTGTGCTCGGAATATAGCAGACCCACGGACAGGTATTTACTTCTGCAGGGCACCCTCTGGGACCAGGTGGTTACTTTTGTCTCTTACTACGCGCGCAATCGCTTTCAGCATAAATTATTTTCTTATCTTTGCACCATTGTTTCCCGACACTCCAAGGGTCTTTTTCTTCTTTTGGGAGATTCAAATGTTACCTTGGATTCCACTTTGGATAGGCGCTATGCCTGGGGGGCGGCCCCTTCTCACGACTTAGTGCTAGAGGAACGTATGCGCTCTCTCTTGCAGACGGCGGGGCTTGGCGGACGTCTGGAGGGAACTCCACCCAACTGAGCACGACTTTACATTCTATTTCAACCCTCATGACAGTTTTTGTAGAATTGACCATATATTCATGCATGTTCAGCAGCTTCCCTAGGTCAGGCGGATAGCTATTCCCTCCTCTTTGCCCTGGTCGGACCATGATCCCCTGGTACTCCTCCTTGCCCTCTCTGAGTCGGTACGGCGCCCCTTTCACTGGCGCATTAATGATTCTTTATTGACCACTCATGTTATCTGCCAACAAATAGAATCTTTCTTACGCACATACTTCACGGAAAACTTGGGATCTGTCTCTTCGGCAGTGCCCCTGTGGGAGGCGCATAAAGCCATGGTGCAGGGTCATGTTATACAGCTGGCGGTGGTTCAGAAGCGGGAGCACCGACTTTTGGAGCTTCATTCTCTACTGGCCTCTGCAGATGCTCGTTGGGAGTCATTTCCATCTGCGGCCCATAAACGCGCATGGGACGCTCTGGCAGCAGAGCTGGACCTACTTGCCTCTTCAGAGGCAGAATGGGCCCTGCGTTGGACCAAACACAAATTTTATTCCTGTGCTAATAAGCCGGGTCCGATGCTGGCCAGGAAACTTAATTCTGTGGGGAAACCCCATAAATCGGTCTGATTGCAACTTTCCGTGGGTGGCTGTACTTCTAATCCCCAGCAGATTGTCTCCCGTTTCGCAGACTTCCTTTCGCACCTTTACGCTAAACCAGCTCCCTTCCCTGTGGCTCAGGCAGAGGCATTCTTCCAAGACCTCTGACTTCCTGGATTATCCGAGGCAGCGCAGATGGCCCTCAACGCCAGTGTCACCGTATCAGAAGTGCTCCAAGCTATCAAATCTCTACTGTCCAACGCGGCCCCAGGTCCTGACAGCTTCTCCGGTCTCCATTATAAGAAATTTGCAACCCTGTTAGCGCCCTTCTTGGCTGACTATTTTATTGAGTTACGACAGGGCTCTTTGCCCCCTCTGGACGCGCTTAGACCTCATGTCTCCATGATTCCCAAAACGTCTGATGATGTGCAGGAACCATAAGCCTTCCGGCCCATTTCTCTTCTTAAAGAAGATATTGGGCAAGATTCTTAGTTTTCGTATCAATAAATATTTGCATAGTCTGGTCCACAGGGACCAAATAGGTTTCGTCCCTGGGAGGCAGGTGGGTGATAACGTTCGTAAGGTGGTCCATCTTATACATTTTCTACAACAGCGGACAATCCAGGGATTTTTACTGTCCTTAGACATATATAAAGCCTTTGATTCTCTATCCTTGGAATATCTGCGGTTTGTGCTGTCTCGTTGGGGTTTTGGGGATTCTATTCTTTCTTGGATTCAAGCCTTGTATTCTTCCCCTTTGGCTTCCGTTAAGTATGCTTGTTATTTCTCAGATCCCTTTTCTATTTGACGAGGGACGAGACAGGGCCGCCCCTGTCCCCAGCGCGCTTTGTCCTGGTGCTTGAGCACCTGGCTTTGGCACTCTGGACCGATTGTAATGTATCAGGGGTTCCATACGCGGGACGGACAGGAGTTCAAGTTGAACCTTTGTCTGGACGATGCCCTCTTGACTCTCACTAATCCCCTGATCAAGCTTCCAAATTTGCAACAGGTTCTTGAGCGCTTCTCCTTGATTTCGGGTCTCCGTATTAATTTGGATAAGACTGTTGCTCTCAATATTACTTTGGCCTCAGATTTGGTTTCGCGCCTACAGTCCCACTTCCCTTACAAATTGGCTTCCTCTTCTCTTGAATACCTAGGCATTTGCTTGACCCCCACCTATGACTCATTGTTTGCTGCAAATTATTATCCATTGCTTCGCTCTGTGTCCTCTCTTATGCATTCTTGGCAATTTCCGCACCTGTCTGGGATAGAACGGGTTAATTCAGTGAAAATGACCATCTTGCCGAAATTGTTATACTATTTTCGCACCCTCCCAGTGCGGGTTCCTCTTCATTTTTTTTCAGTTGATTCAGGCAAAGATTGTGTGTTTTATCTGGGCCGATAAGCGCTCCTAAGTCTCCAGAACTATCCTTTTTGTTCAAAGATTCCAGGGTGGTCTTGGGGTGCCTAATGTAACTAAGTATTATCAGGCGAGCCAGTTTGCCCCACTGTCTATGTTGCAAGCTTCCTCAGACGTTCCTCTCTGGGTCCTGCTGGAACTACCTAATTGTGCCCCTATTGTGACATCGACGCTTCTATAGCTTCCCCCTGCCCTGCGCCCTACGGATCAGATTTTGCTCCATGGCTTACAAGTGTGGGACTCGGTACGTTACTCCAGTGACCTGTCTTGCCTTTGCTCCCAATTACTAACAACCCTATCTACCCACCGGGTTTAGATCAAGCAAGGGCGTTTTCTTGGTGGGTGGTCAATGGCTTTGTGCAGGTGTGACACTTTTTGACTTCTCGGTCCTTCCCTACCTGGAATTCTCTTCAGGATTCACGGGATGTCTCTCCGGCGGAATTTTTTCGTTACCTTCAAATGCGGCTTTGGCTGATCTCACTGCGGGGCACTTTTGCTTTCCCGTACCAGAAATCTGCCTTTGAACTGCTTTGCCAACAGCGTCCAGGCATCCCGGGCCTTATTTCCATTCTTTATGCAACTATGAACAGACGCGCGAAGCATACTTCTCTTTCATAAGTTGTTCAGTGGGAGCGCGACCTGGGGGCAGTCGTGGATCTGGAGGACTGGAATAGGGCCTGGTCACTTACAGCTAAATGTTCATTTAATACGACCACACTGGAGGCAGCATACAGAGTATTGTTTCGTTGGTATTGGGTTCTGGCTCGTTTGGCCCAGACGAACCCTGCCTGCAGTGATCAATGTTTTCAGGGTTGTGGCCATCATGGCAATGTATTGCATTACTGATGGTCATGCCCGAGACTGTTTCGTTTTTGGTCTTGCGTGTTTGGCCTCCTTTTCACCTTGTTCCATCTCTCCATACGCCGGGATGCTCGGTATGCTTTGCTTCATTGTCCCATACCGGGCCTCTTGGCTCATCAGCAGAAGTTGGCGTTCTATTTGTTTTTGTCAGCCACTAGAACAATTGCTCAAGCCTGGAAGAGCCCGTTTGTCCCTCTTCAGGGGGTGCGGGACCGTATGACCACTATGATGTTCAATGAAGAGATGTCGAGTGTCCGCAACGACTCCCAACGTAAATTCTTAAAAATATGGGAGCCGTGGTTGCAATATGTCATTCCCACGCTCCCCTCAGCTAGTCGGGGGATGTGATGTTGTTCGGTATTGGCGTTCTTGGACCCCTGCTCTTGGTTTTGTTAGCTTTTTCTTTTGTACTCCTCCTTCCTTTTTTTTTGTTTGTTTTTGGTGTGGCAGTGGATAGCTGCCTTTAGTTTGAGTGTTATACTAATGTTTTGTCATTTAAGTGCCATTGATAGCCCCTGCGTTGGCGCACCTTTTGCTCTGTTGGTGTTACAGCTCTGTTTTTTCTAATTTTTTTGTGCAATTGATAGCCCCTGCGTGGGCGTAATTTGTTGCTCCTGTGTTAAACTGTTAAAAATGAATTAAAACCATTTAAATACAAAGACTTTTTGTCGCAATATAGTCCAAAATCAATAGCCGACGCTGATGCTAGTACCTTGAACAGATCCATTTCTAGAAAGGAATTTCTCCTAGCCTTAAAAACACATGAAACCGGGAGAATACCCAGGCCCCGTTGGCCTACACGCTATGTATTATAAGACTTTTTCTGAGAAACTCACAGACCACTTTCTTACGGTTTTTAATGACATAGGCTCTCATGTGCATCAGTTGCAGCATTCTTTAGAAGCCCATATTTCCGTCATCCCTAAAGAAGGTGAGGATCCCATGCTGATCCCTAACTACAGACCCATTTCACTCTTAAACATTGATCTCAAGCTCTATGTAAAAATTTTGGCAAATTGTCTGCCTTCACTCTGGCCTTCTCTGATCTCATTAGGTCAAGTTGGCTTCATTCCGGGGAGGGAGACCAGGGATAATACTCTGAAAGCGCTCACTGACTGACCTCCTCCGCTCAACAAGGCTTTTTCTTGTCTCTCTATGCAGGGAAGGCATTTGACAGGGTGGCTTGGGATTATATTCCGGTCACCCTGGAAACCATCGGCATACCCACTATGCTGAATTACATTCTAGCTCTGTATTATAAGCCATTAGCTTGTGTTCGCGTTAATGGCCACCTGTCGGATGCCTTCTCCATATCTAACGGTACTAGACAGGGTTGCCCTTCATCTCCCCTGTTCTTTGTACTAACCCTGGAACCTTTCTGAAGGATTGAGATCTAACGCCAAGATCGAGGGCATCTAGGTGGCAGGACGCACGCACAAATTTGCTCCATTCGCATTTTTAAAAATATATTTTTTTAAATATATTCTTCAGATTTTTTTTTTTAACATACAAAAAGTCATTTTAATATATATTTTTACATATATTTGTAAATGTATTTTAAAAATGTAGATTTGTATTTTTAAAGACATAATATATTTGAAATGTATTTTTACATATATTTTGTAATAACGCATTTCAACATGATATATATATATAGATATATATATATAGATAGATATATATACACACACAGGGAGAGAGAGAGAGAGCGAGAGAGATTGAAATATATTGAATATGGCCAAAATTGTAGTATTATAGCAATAGTATATATAGCAATATATTTGGGAAGAATATTTTTTAAATATATTTCAAATATATTTTTCTGCCATGTGGACTGGCATTGAGGATCTCTTTTCATGGTTCGGAAGAGCGGCCATCATCAAAATGAATGTTTTATTACCCTGACTTCTCTACACCATGATAGCAATACCAATCAAACTACCAAACTCTTTCTTTGTCTCCTATAGAAGTGTATGTACGGACTTTATTTGGGGCAAGAAACGTCCCAGAATAAGCTATGACCTTCTCACTAAACCTAAACCCAAGGGAGGCGCTGGGATACCCGATCTCTATAAATATTATCTAGCAAGTCATTTGATGCACGTAGTGGATTGGAATTTGCACGAGTCTTCAAAGGTCTGGGTTAAATTGGAAAATGCGGGGTCACATACCCCTCTACACCTGACCCCTTGGCTACCCCCATCTCATTCCCTGCGTGCATTTAAAGACCACCCATTTGCGGGCCCTTCACTACACTGTTTCTATGCGGAATGCAACACCTTTGTGCTCTCCTTGACCCCAGGTCCTATGACCCCGTTACAGCACAATCCGGAGTTCTCTCTGGGCCTAGCCCCTAATTTTCTAGCCGTCTGCTGACCTTACAAATGCATTGTTGCTAAACACTTCTTCCATAAAGGTGTACTTTTGACTTATGAACGACTGCAACTTAAAAAGCTAAATAAGTGTTTTCCTTTTTCGACCTAAGTTCAGCTAAGGCATTTCTTCCATTATACAAAATACATTCTGCTACTTCTCCTGAGTATGGGGGTACCACATGTGAGAGACTTTTTGGCAGTCTAGCCAAGAACAGGACCCCAAAATCCAATAAGCACCTTCAGGCTTTTAAAGGGCTTTATTTCCTCACTACACTTCCTGACTACCTATCAGTTTCGGATGCCCTGAAATGCCAGGATAGCACCAACCCCCCCCCCCCCCCCCCCCCAATGACCCCTTTTTGGAAAGTAGACACCCCGAGGAATTTGATAAGAAGCATGGTGAGTATTTTGCAGATCTCGTTTGTTGCCACAAGTTTTTGGAAAATGAAGAAAACAAAAACATTTTTTCTTTTCTAAAATTTCAAAATGTTGTGAGAATAAATGAGATCTGCAAAATACTCACCATGCCTCTTTTTAAATTCCTTGAGGTATCTACTTTCCAAAAAAGGGTAATTTGGGCAGCTTGGTGCTGTCCTGGCATTTCAGGGCCTACAAAACTGTGCTAGGTAGTGAGGAAGTGAAATGAGGAAGTTATGCACCTTCAGGCTTTTAAAGTGGTCATTGGATTTCAGGCTCCTGCATGTGGCTAGGCTTCCAAAATGTCTCACACGTGGTATCTCCATACTCAGTAGAAGTAGCAGAATGTATTTTGGGGTTTGCACATATACCCATGGCTTGTGTGAGAAATATATTATTTAAGTGACAACTTTGTATTAAAAAAAAAAAAAAAAAAAAAAAAAAAAGTTTGTCATTTTCCAAAAACGTGTGGGAAAAAAAAATAAATCCTCCATGGACTCAATATGCCTCTCAGCAGATAGCTTAGGGCAGTGATGGCGAACCTTTTTGAGCCTGAGTGCCCAAAACTGCAACACAAACCAACTTTTTTATTTCAAAGTGCCAACACCGCAATTAACCACTTGCCTACCGGGCACTTCTACCCCCTTCCTGCCCAGACCAATTTTCAGCTTTCAGTGCTGTTGCACTTGACAATGATAATTGTGCGGTCATGCAACACTCATTTTTTCACACAAATAGAGCTTTTTCTGGTGGTAGTTAATCACCACTGGGTGTTTTATTTTTTGCACTATAAATGAAAAAAGAGCAAAAAATTTAAAACATAAAAGGTTTTCTTTGCTTCTATTATAAAATTTTGCAAACAGGTAATATTTCTTCTTTGATGTGTGTTGGTGAGGCTGCACTAATAGGCAGCACTGATGGGCATTGATGAGGCGGCACTGGTGGGCATTGATGAGGAGGCACTGATGATGCACTGATATGCAGAAATGATGGGCACTGATAAGCGGCACTGACTGATAGCACAAACTGGAGACACTGACAGACGGCACTGATCGGCGGCACTGCTGGGCATCATTGATGGGTGGCACTGATGGGCAGCACTGATGGGTGACACTGCTGGGCAGCACTGACAGGCGACACTGCTGGGCATCATTGATGGGTGGCACTGACGGGCAGCACTGATGGGCGACACTGCTGGGCACTGACAGGTGGCACTGCTGGGCAGCACTAACAGGCGACACTGCTGGGCACTGATGGATGACACTGCTGGGCATCATTGATGGGTGGCACTGATGGGCGACACTGCTGGGCACTGACAGGTGGCACTGCTGGGCAGCACTGACAGGCGACACTGCTGGGCACTGATGGGTGACACTTCTGGGCACTGATGGATGACACTGCAAGCAGTTAATCTCACCTCTGGCAGTGTCGGTGTGGCTTCCAACCCAGCAGCTCATTCCCATCCACGCTGAACACGTTGCCCCTGGCCCCGGAGCAGTGTGGGAGCCTCTTCCTCTCTTCCACGCCCATCCCCGGCTACATCACCCCTGGTGCCAGATCCGCATAGGAGCCGTTTCCTCTCGTCCACACCCACCCTGGCCCCAGAGACATGTGGGAAATGCAGTTTGATGGGGGTCTAGTGTGGACGAGATCTGGATGGCCGGTCCGTGTGCGCTCATCTTCCTCTTCTTCCTGGCGTGCCCACTGAGATGGCTCTGCATGCTAGCTCTGGCACGCGTGCCATAGGTTCGCCATCACTGGCTTAGGGTGTCTACATTCCAAAAAGGGGTCACTTGGGGGTGTTTGTACTGTCCTGGTGTTTTAGCACCTCACGAAATATGATAGGCAGTCAGAAAGTAAAAGCTGTGTAAATTCCATATCTATACCAATATACGCATATTGGGATTTTTTTTTTATCAAAAACATGTAGCAGAATACATTTTGGCCTAAATTTATGACTAACTTTGAGTTTACTATATATTTTTAAAGCTGAAAGTAAAAAAAAAGAAAAAAAAAAATTGTATTTTTTTCAAAATTTTCGGTCTTTTTTTGTTTAGAGAGCAAAAAATAAAAAAGCGCACAGGTGATTAAATACCACAGAAAGAAATCTCTATTTGTGTGAAAAAAGGACACATTTTGTTTATGTACAGCACTGCATGACCGCTCAATTACCAGTTGAAATGGTGCAGCGCTGTATAGCAAAAAAAGGCCTGGTCAGGAAGGGGGGGGTAAAACCTCAGGAGGGCAAGTGGTTAAAGTAGTATTTACAGCTCTACTGCCGCTTTATAGCAAAAATACTGCTACAGAGCGGCAGGGGTGTGCAAAATCACGTGTGTATATATATGTGATTTTGCATTTCCTGGTAGGAGAGCCCTACCTGCGCCGCCATTTGCGGCCTCAGCTGTCCATCACTGGGTCCCGGCTGGTGATTGCCGAGTAATACCGACAGGGGGGCGAGAACTGTATGTAATACAGTTCTCTCCTCTGTCAGCTCCTGCACACAGGTTTGTATGGCTCTGCATAGCAGAGCCATACAAAGCAGTGTGCTTACTGTGGAAAGCACACACAGCATACAGTTAACTCTTTGATCGCCCCAGATGTTAACCCCTTCCTGCCCAGTGCCATTAGCACTGATCACTGTACTGGTGTCACTGGGGATGTCAGTAACACCAAGTCAGTTCCCCCCAGTGTCAGAATGCCTGCCGCAGTCCCGCTATAAGTTGCTGATCGCCGCTATTACTAGTAAAAAAAATAAATAAAATTCCAGTATATATACTGCCATTTGTAAACGCTATAACTTTCATGTAGACTGATTAATTTACACGTATTGGGATTTTTATTTTTAGCAAAGACATGTAGCAGAATACATGTTGCCCTACATTTATGATGAAATTTGATTTTCTTAATTTTTTTATTGGACATGTTTAATAGCAAAAAGTCAAAAATACTGGTTTTTTTTTTTTTTTCAAAATTGTTGGTCTTTTTTTGCTTATAACAAAAAAAATAAAAAAAAACGCACAGGCGTTCAAATACCACCGAAAGAAAGCTCTATTTGTGGTAAAAAAAAAAAAATGTAAATTTAATTTGGGTGCAACGTTGCAAAATTGCGCAATTGCCAGTTAAAGTAACGCAACGCCATAATGCAAAAAATGGCCTGGTCAGGAAAGGGAGTAAATCCTCTGGAGGGCAAGAGCTGTTGTAAAAGCTAACTTTTTTAAAAAATAACCATTGTATACTCCTCCAGGAGGATGACCAGCAGAAAAGTAAGACACAAAAGATGAAATTTATTTTATTTGGATCATTATGTCACAACTGATGTTTATACAGTGCCCCAACAAATTGATATATTCATGTACAGCTGAAGCCCCAACTGGGAGTGTGCACGTAAGGGTGGCTACACTGGGGCAGATAGTTGTAGTTCTCTTTTTTGGGAACTGAGCACAGTGAACCAAGCTAGCATTTCAGCAAGCATATGAGTGATCCTTAAAACATTATGCTTCATGGTTTTAATAACACTATAATCACAAAGTACTAACAGATATCCTTCTAACTTTGCTAAATAGCTAAAATAAGCTTTGGTCTACATACTGCTCCATAACACTAAAGAGAAGTAGAAAGTAATGCAGTTATCAAATGCTTAATGAATATTCCCAAAACATAAAGGTATATAAATGCATTTATGATACAGGACATCTAGTTCTCGGACTGAGCTCTAATACTACTTCAATTTGCAGTGGTAATACTTTAAAATGTATACAGTCAGATACTCACCAAAGACAAGTATGAAAAGGGTGTTCAGTGACACAACCCAGAAGACATGTTCCTATTCAGGATGTGAACACAAAAGTTATTGTTATGGTATGTTTAAGAGTTTAAAAAAAACATATTTAATACATAAATTAAGATTCAAAATTATAATTACTTATTAGTGGTGCATGTACAATTTCATTTTTTTTTTTAACCTAGTGAAAACTAATTGGGAATTCCCTAATTGCGTAGCACAGAACAATTTCAGGAATATACATATATAAACATGCTTTAGTTCTGGTATCCCTTCAAACAGAATGCTTTTTTTTTTCTTTAATGTCAGGTAGTTTAATTATCACAAAACCTTTTTTTCATAACGACTTGAACAGAACAGGTAAAACTTGAAGGCAGAGATAGGCCAAATATATAGCTAGAAGAAAAACTGGAGTGGGCATCACTAGCATGGCAATGTTAACTAAGAGCAGGGTGAGCTAAGCACAAGTGTATTTTGCTGTGAACCTCAAGAATAATCTCTTACATATACACACACACACTTCTTTATATGCATTGTAATGCCTATGAAATGTACTGGCCTTGGACCATTTGTTTCTTAGCATGCAAGTGTTAGCATACTAAAGGGCTGTGTTTATGAGCATGGGGATTCACAGGTGTTATACGCATCCATGTGCAGCCAGGTCCATCTTAATTGGGATGCAGCGGCTGCACGTGTACAGCGACAGCAAGGGGAATGCATTTTAGGTGAATAGCTTTGATCAGCGGTCTGTCATATGCTGATCAGAGTTATCAGTGTGTCCAGCAGAGTCTGCTGAACAGTTCTGATATAAGTTTAGGGTCACGAGGTTATAGCAAAGGAGGAATGCAGGTCTGTACGGTGTACGAACCTGCCCTGCTGGAAGTAGCTCTGTAAGTCCTTACAGACCTGGCAGTGAAAGGATTAAAGCAGTTCCACTTTCTGCTTTCCATACTTGCTGTACAGCACACTATGCACTGCAGAGAGAAATGGACTGTGGGCAGTAATAATTCCATTCCTCCCTATTCACCACCCACACGAAGGCCTAGAAACACTCACAAGTAACCCTAAGACCCACTCAAATCACCTCCCACAGCTGTTACAAGTGACTCCCATAGCCTGCCCTAAAACAACAGAGGTTCAAAGGATCATGGGAGATATAGTATTAGGACTGGCAAAGGAAGGAAACAGGAAGTCAGAAAACTGTGAAATTCAGCCAGGAGTGACATCACAGATACAAAAAACTGCTGTATACAGCAGGAGATAAGTTACACTCAAATTGACAGTTTGGCTGTGACTCATTCACATACACAATGCTTCTGTTGTTTTGGGGAGGAAAAGCTGGAGATCATCATTGAAGAACCCCTGCCCCATCATGCAAACGCACATATAGTCCCAGTATGCGTATGTAAAAAGTGATTTTACCACTGTCATGGAAATTGTGTATTTACAGGTTGAACTTTGAATGTGTCATATATTAGTGTTATTCATATGTCTCTCGTGTGGCTTAATTAAAGCTCTGAAGGCTGCAATTGGGCCATGCGCATTTATAATGTATGTATTACAGTACTCAGCTCGGTAATGGATGAGATAGCAGATCTGCGCTTATAGACCGGCGTGTATACCACCACGGCATTCGATGCGAATGCCGCCAGCGGTAGGCCGCGGGCCTGTATCCACATATCAGCAGCATAGTACCACATGGACTTCGTACCGCCAGGCGCCAAGCAGTGCGAACTCCGCATGTAGGCTCATGTATATCTTACAAGCCATTACCGACCTGAACTGTATCTGGATGGATGTGTTTTAATAGAGATCGTATCGGGCCCATTCAGATACAGACTGACACTGTTTAATCTAGGGGATGCTTGTACAGAGAATGGACATACTGCTAGGAGCTGATAGGCTAGGGGGAAGTTTACTCTCCTCAGAGAGCTCACCATGGGAAAGGGGGAGGGGAGAACTAGTTTCCAGTATAGATAAAAAGAAAGGCTATGCTCCAATTAGGATGTACATTCTGTGTATAGACACTCTCCATGCATTGTTCTGTGGGAGGTGATTGACCTGATCCCCCCCCCCGCGTGTACTGGTAATAAAACAAGAGGCTGAGGATACAGACGCTCTCTATGTGAATTCCAACAGCAACCTGAGAGTGTCGTGTGATCATTCCTAGGTAACTGGAGCTCCATTTTCCCCACATCTCGAGATAGCTAAACCAGTTGGAGGCGCAGGAATCGGGGAGTTTAGCTGCAGTCGAGGTAAGCGAGATTCGCACAGCTTTATGAGGGATTGCTGCGCATCCAACTGCGAGTACTCACGGTAAGGAGAAATTCGTTAAAAGCGAATTTCCAAGACAGTTTGGATAGCCAGTGGATCCTAAAGCGAATTCTGGGATAGCTAACCGAGTACGAGGGGGAAATGAGCTATCATGAACTAGCAAAAAGTATGCCGGCACATTTCAGGTCTCTCTACCGTTAAGAGGATCGCTTTTTGCGCGTTCGTGTGGCTAATTTCACTCTCTGTTAGCTAACGTGAATTCCGCTTAGCAAGGACCTAGTTGTCCTGAAATCTTGATTTGTGGGTGAAAGTCAAGGGTTTTTCTCTGCTAAGAGCAGCAGAGGGGTGGGTTTGGTTGGCTGGATTTGGTCAAGTTTAAAAATCTTTCAACCAAAAATTAAACGTGTATATGTTTTAGCAGGTTAAAAGTTTTTGCATAGTTTAGGCAAGTATTTGCGGGTTGTAGGTACTGTGGTAATTGCTTTACCCCCCTCCACGTGAGGTAATTATTACAGTGCTGAAAGGTTTAGGTTAATTGTTAACTGTTGTAAGACCTTTGTGTGTATATAGTCTGTGCAGTGTTTTGTCGGTACTACTGCTCCCAGCAAGCATGCAGCAGTGGGTCATTTCTGTTACATGCGCATGTTAGTGTGATATGTAGGTGTTTTATGTCTGTTCTGTGATTGTGCCAAATTTGTGTTGTATGTGTACTGTATATTGTTGTGTAATTGTCCAGTGTATGTTTTGTCCAAAAGTCTGTTTTATGTAAGATGTTAGAGGCAATTTTGAGGCTAGTGGTTTTCTCTGGTGGTGGCCATTTTACTGACTGCCATGTGCTTTCTCTGGTGGTGGCCATTTTACTGACTGCCATGTGCTTTCTCTGGTGGTGGCCATTTTACTGACTGCCATGTGCTTTCTCTGGTGGCCATTTTGTTGACTACCACATGTGCAGTAATCTCTGTGCAATGTATATGCAGTTTTCTATATGCATTTGACCCACATTGTGTTTTAATCAAGATTTTTACAGTTGTTTGCTTTTAGCTTTAAATTTGCGTATTGCCAGCCAATTTAAAGTGTGTTAAGCGAGTTTTCCCCCTCACATGTTCCACATTTAGTGAGTGCGGTGAAGTCTGGGTTTTTGCACATAGATTTCTTGTATAGTGATTATGTTTTTCTTGTTAAAAGTAGTTCCTTATTGGAAAGCGGGTTTGTTTTAAAACTGCTGCGTTGCGTGTTTCGCGTCCAGCAGACTTTTTGTGTAAACGGTTTTAGGTGGTTGTAGCGAAGATCGCGTGTGTAATGCGGATCGTTTAGCGGCGCTGGTAGGAGTGATTTTTGCGTTAGCAAGAGGGGTTATTCTTGGAGCAGTTTTTCGGTTCACCTCTGTGTAATTGTTTTACTGGGAAACGTCCCGTGTTTTCCATAAGGCTCCACTTTGTCCTTTTTAACGGTTTTTCAAGTTGAAAAGGGGTTTTTCTGTGTGTATTAAGGAAGTTTTTTTCTTTACACAATTTTCCTAAAGGTCAGTTAGCAAGTTCCCGGGCAACCAGTGACCCATAAGTAACATCCAAGAACCCCTCCTTTTGTTTTGACTTGTGTTAGCTACTGTGTGCAGGGAGAGAAAAGCCACTTTCATCATTGTGCGGTGCGGCCTGCCAAACACAGTGGGTGATGAGAACCACATAAATTGCGCTGTGCGAGTGGGCGGTCCAGGGAAGTGTAATGCTTAGCCTGGTTACCACAAACACTTCGGGTGGTCAGGATCACATAAATTGTGCTGTGGGAGGTGTGCTCTCAGTCTGACCGCCACTTGATGCGCTTCGGGTGATCGATAAGAATCAGGCCTCTCGGTAGGATCCCACCGAGTGCTCCAAGGGGTAAACAGGTACCCGGACGCGGGATATATACCAGTGACTAGTCACGATGGGCAGTAGTCAGTCCATGAAGAGAGAGGGGGAACCAGCCCTCTTCAGGGTAAGGGCAGCTGCACAACTGATGAAGGAGAGTTTGGGGGGGAAGTCTACAGAACCCCTCAAAAGATGGAATAAATGGTCGAACGGTACGAGATGGGAAATTCCCCAGGAAGATACATTTGACACATGGAGGTGGGAAAAATTCATCTCTGAATTTGAACCACGGATGCAGGCGTCAGAACTAGAGATCGCACAGCTATGACTTCACAGGTCAATCCGATTAGGGAAGCAGAGCATACATAAACTGCTGTGTTTCCGGAAGAACCAGGTGATGTATACCTGGCCTCCAGAGGAAATAAAACAGGAGGATCCGGTGTCAGAGGTGGAGGAAGCTCTTTCAGGGCTGACTCTACTAAGGCAGGAAGGGTCAGGGTCTGCTGGGGTTCCCGAACAACCAACAGTGGCTGAGATAAGTATAACTGCACCTGTCTCTTCTGCTAGTGGCGTCACTCGACGTACCTTTCGTGTCTTCTATATCTATGCCTCAGCCTCTACCTCTACCTTCTCCCTGCTTCACCCCAGCTCCTTCTGTTTCCAACTACGAAGTCTTCTCAACAACCGATTTGCAGACTATCTGCGAATCAAGGGGAATAGACACCCGGTTAAGAAACAGAGCGGATTGCATCAAAGCACTACGAGCCACTGATCAGACCCCTGCCCCCCCCCCCCCCCCAGCTATACCCTGATCTGAGGGACCTCAAACCTGAAGGTGCAGTAAGCGAGGTGGTTAATCTAAGCCCACCGATGAAGCTGGGCCAGCCCTTACACTCTTCCCGAACCGAGGCCTATCCAGTCAGGGTGCAGCAATTTGAAGGTCCTCCCAATGCACAGGGGGAGCGGACCTTAGGGGAACGGGTAGTTTGGCATGTCCCCTTCACCCCGGCAGAGATCCGCACTATTCTGGCTGAGCTCCCGGACTATCGAGTCAATCCGAGAGGATTTGCTCGAATGTTTGGACAAAACCAGTTCAGCTATGGTATGAGCGGGTCAGATTGTGCGCAGATCCTGCGGGCAAAGGTGGGCATGGAAGTGGTCAGTGCAGTGATTGCAGGGTGCTCTATAACCACTCATGAGGAGATGACTTCAGGGGGCAAAGAGTTTTGTGCACAGCTAAAGGCAAAGCTTCCAGAAATGTATGGTGCTACCTCTACTACGGACATGATGAAGCTCACCCAGGGTCCTAATGAGGAAAGCGCCTGCTTCTGGCGCCGTCTCAAGCAGACGGCACTGGATGCGGATCTGGAAGTTGAACCTGATGCTCCAAATGAAGGGGTAAAGGTGACCGCAACGCACATTCTGTTGCGGGCCAAATTTTTGGAAGGAATCAATATTAAAATTCGGGAAAGGCTGGTTCTGGCCCGACCCGAATATATTGAGATGTCTATCCCTGCTATCCTTTCCACTCTTGCGGCAATAGAGAGGGAAATGGATAGGAGAAAACAGGACAAGGCCAAAGTTCTTATGTCCCAGACCCCACACGAAAAACCAAGGGATCTGGGTCACAGGAAGGATAGGCCCCCTCCCAGGTGTTTTCAGTGCCACCAAACGGGGCACATGAGGAGGAGCTGTCCCCAATTACCTAAAGGTCGGTGGCAGATCATTCCTGATGAGTCCTCCGCCCCTATCACCACCATGGTAAGTAACTCCTATGAATCCTCATAGGAAGTTGGCAAATCGGTGTCGGCCCAGGTCCATCTTTTTCTAGAGGAATTAAAACATCCCCTTCCTTGCCTCACCGACACCAGTGCAGCAAGAACGGTCTTGCGAAAACAGGACATCCAAGGCAAGGTACCCCTCTCAGGGGAAAGCCCTCCTAACCCCTACTAACCTCACTATCAAACGATGCACTATTCTTAAACCAGCTTCTCTTCTTCCTGTGTTGGAAGACGAGAAGGGGGGGGGGGGAGGACAGCAACGACAGTGCTGAATTTTGCAACCCGACTAACGATACTAACACCTCTTCTGCTAACAGGTCTTCTTTGTCCACTACTAACCTCTCTTCCAAAGGACACGACTGCATTTCTCTGATGGAACTGGAGTCAGCGGAGATCAGCCCAGTGAAGGAAACGCCACTACTGGAAGCGAAAAATCTTTTTGTCGATGGGTCCAGGTACTACACCCAAGACGGTAAGCCACACACTGGTTGCTCTTTGAACGCACATATGTCAGCTCAGGAAGCTGAGCTGTGGGCACTGGCCAGGGCATGTGAGTTGCATGAAGTGTGCCAACGCTAGTACCACGGCGAAGAAAATCCTGTCTGAGGTTGCGTGCCGCTGGGGTCTACCATCGAGTCCGATAGGGGGTCAAACTTCACTGGACAAATCTTTGCAGAGGTATGTAAAGCCCTTCACATCAACCAAGGGCTACACACCCCGTATCACCCCGAGAGTAGCGGTAAGGTTGAACGTCTCAACGGAATCCTTAAAAACAGGATCTCCAAAATCATGGCCGATACCCAAAAACCTTGGCCTGAGTGTCTCCCCATTGCCCTCTATTCCATCCGGAATGCCCCTCGGCAACCACATGGGCTGTCACCCTACGAGGTGTTGTTTGGGGGACCTCCCAAAACAGGGTTGTACTTTCCTCAACAGTTGTCGTCCTTGCATTCACAACTAACAGGTTACGTGCAATCTCTGCAATGGGAGCTGCAGAAGATACACCATCGGGTTTGTGAATTGCTCCCGGATCCAAATGCAATAACAGGTGTTCTTTCTATTGAGCCAGGTGATTGGGTCGTCCTAAAGAAACATCAAAGAACCGGACTCGAGCCACGATTTACCGGACCATACCAAGTCCAGCTGACGACACCTACCTCACTCAAGCTCGAGGGACGAGACAACTGGGTGCACGCAAGCCACTGCAAGAAGCTTTTCAGCTACACCAGAGAATGAGGGGTGTCATTTTCCTTTTTCTTTTTGTTTGTATGTCTTACATGTGTGTGAACGGAGGAAAAGACGGCAGATACCCCAACCTTTTATTTAAAATGCATCTGCGACTAGCCAGAACCGCCAACAAAACCAACTGTTGGGTATGCTCTAAGCCCCCACCCAGTCATCACAACATGTCCACAATGGCCGCTGTTCATGCCCTATATGACATCCGCGTCGGCATGAAAAAGCAAGGGACCCCTGGTCAGCCCCCACGTTGTCAGTAGAACTTAATGACACATTTTTAGCAGGTAACATCAGTTTTAGCACCAATATTAGCTCTAGCTCCTGTAGGGCCCTCACCAGTCCATTATGGGTAACTGGACAGCTAGGCAGCCCTCAGGTGTGCTTTAACATCAGCTTTGGCACAGGTAACAAGTTTGTTGGGACTACCACCTGTGAGGGAGGTATAACTGTCAATCTGACTAACCAGACTTCCTTTCTGAGTAACCACACTGACCGACCAGACCACGTTTGTTGGAAGGACGGATATGATGTGCAGACTGAGGGAGCAATCCCCCAGTCTGTGCAACTGTTGCTCAGTGCCAGAGGCCGAACAAAGAACTCCTCCTGCTCTGCTCTGACAGGTCCATACTATTTTCTGTGTGGTTCGGCAGCCTATAGAACATTTCCCCAGAACGCGAAAGGTTCATGTGCCCTCATAAAGCTAGTCCCCGCATCCTATGTAGTGATGGATCATGAAGAGTTGATAGTCCACAAGAAGGTAAGGATGGCAGGGAGAGTTCGCAGGGAGCTGTTCTCTGAGGGGCATGGGCTTGGTTCCCCTCATGGACAGGATGGGAAATAGAACTTATGAAGCTCCTGAACAATTTTTCTGTCATCGTGGATAGTATGTTTAACGAAACCGTAGAGGCTGTCAGAGAAATTGCCCAAGAACAACAGCAGATGGGAATTTTAGTGCTTCAGGAGAAGACGGCCCTTGATTAGCTTTTAGCCGCCAAAGGGGGGTTCTGTGAGTTCATCGGAGAGGATTGTTGTACTTGGATAGAAGACACCGATGACAAGGTCCAGGCCCATATGGACAAAGTTAGTGAACTACAGGGAAAAGCTAGAGCTATAGCTAGTGAGGGTTGGAATCCGTTCAAGGGTTTGGGAGGATTGGGAGATTTCCTGTTCTCCATCGGATCTTGGTTGAAGGAAGTGGGAGTGTATGTCCTGATGCTTCTCTTTTTCCTCTGCCTCTTATATGCCGCGGTGAGATGTTCCTGTTGCCTCATCAACCGTGTAAACCAAGCTCGGGCAGACGACCACATCTCCATGCCCGCTCCTGGGATCCCACTCCAACCACTGATCGGAGGAAGACCTCACCAACCAACCACCTTCTCTGCAGGTTGCGTCCTGGCTTCCCTCTAATTTATCTCTCTGAAGACCACATTCTCCAAGACCTCCAAGCAAACTTCAAGCCTCATCATTGTTTGTATCTGCGTTTTGGAAAACCGTCTGGGTCGAGACCAGCCTTGTGTGGCCCCGTTTGCAGGGGCAATTTGAGAATCTGCTGCTGGATCTCCCCGGACCACCGTGGGATCACAAGCCTTATTCATACCACAAGTCTGTTTGTTGTTTTTGCAAGAGCCTTCCTGTAGTGAAGGTTCCAACGCTCGAGGATCATCGCTTCAATCAAGCCTGTTTGCGTCGAGTCTGCGTCGGGTCTTGTTGTTTCAGGTACCCCGTGGAGCTTTATTCTCAGGGACACCTACAGGAACTCTGGTCTAAGACCAACTCTTTGAGGTTTTGAGACTACACCCATCAAGCTGAAGAAGATCAAGAAGGGACACGAGGAGAATATGATAAAACAGGAGGGAATGTCATGGAAATTTTGTATTTACAGGTTGAACTTTAAATGTGTCATATATTAGTGTTATTCATATGTCTCTCGTGTGGCTTAATTAAAGCTCTGAAGGCTGCAATTGGGCCATGCGCATTTATAATGTATGTATTACAGTACTCAGCTCGGTAACGGATGAGATGGCAGATCTGCGCTTATAGACCGGCGTGTATACCACCACGGCATTCGATGCGAATGCCGCCGGCGGTAGGCCGCGGGCCTGTATCCACATATCAGCAGCATAGTACCACATGGACTTCGTACCGCCAGGCGCCAAGCAGTGCGAACTCCGCATGTAGGCTCATGTATATCTTACAAGCCATTACCGACCTGAACTGTATCTGGATGGATGTGTTTTAATAAAGATCGTATCGGGCCCATTCAGATACAGACTGACACTGTTTAATCTAGGGGATGCTTGTACAGAGAATGGACATACTGCTAGGAGCTGATAGGATAGGGGGAAGTTTACTCTCCTCAGAGAGCTCACCATGGAAAAGGGGGAGGGGAGAACTAGTTTCCAGTACAGATAAAAGGAAAGGCTATGCTCCAATCAGGATGTACATTCTGTGTATAGACACTCCCCACGCATTGTTCTGTGGGAGGGGATTGACCTGACCCCCCCCCCTGCGTGGGGGGGCGTGTGTGTACTGGTATTAAAACAAGAGGCTGAGGATACAGACGCTCTCTATGTGAATTCCAACAGCAACCTGAGAGTGTCGTGTGATCATTCCTAGGTAACTGGAGCTCCATTTTCCCCACATCTTGAGATAGCTAAACCAGTTGGAGGCGCAGGAATCGTGGAGTTTAGCTGCAGTCGCGGTAAGCGAGATTCGCACAGCTTTATGAGGGTTTGCTGCACATCCAACTGCGAGTACTCACGGTAAGGAGAAATTCGTTAAAAGTGAATTTCCAAGACAACCACATAGTGAAGAATCTCTAAACATCAGAGTAAGCATTCGAATAATTGTAGGGCCATAATTCATGATTAACTGTAAACTGATAACCTGTAACAGATTTTAAATCATCAGCTATGGACCGTTTTAGGTACCAAAATTTGTACAAACAATGCATGAGCATGTTTGGTATCTATTTTGGTTGCAACATTTTTCTATTTTACAAATAAAAAAAAACCTGGGTATTATATTGTGTTTGTGTGCACTATTATAGCAAAAAATGCTGATTTAACACGTATATGTAAAATTTCAAAATTGCCTCAGACAGGTAGTAGCTAATATTTTAGCTCTTTTTCATAGTATGGTAAATAGGCTGCAGGATTCACAGAACATTCAGTCAATGTGTAAGAGAAGCTCAGTACATGTTGGAACTAGAAGACGGACACATGCTCATGTTCATTCTCATTATTCTGAGCAAAGGCTCAATGCAAAACGAGCATTAGCACACACGCAAACGTATTAGCTTGTGCTCAAAACATGCGCACATGCATGGCCCGCACTAGCGCCAAACAGCCTATTTAACCTGGACTGTGACAAATGGATTGCTGATTGGCCTTCAGCTAGTTCCTGCTTATCCTGAGCTTTGGCCTGCTATACCTGCCTACATGCGTACAACTCAGCTTGCTCCCGACCTGTCTTTGGATTTCCACCTGCCTGCTGTGACCTCGCAGCCCAGCTTTTGATAATCTTTAGCTTGTGTCCTGGCTACACTCCTGTCTGCCAATCAGGTGTCCCAATGTTACAGTTCCTGCATGGTCATCTGGTTCCTGCAAACTCCAGCTGGCACTGCCTGTTACACCAGCCCTCGTGCCACTCTGTATTCACAACTCCTGTCATCGCTACCAGGGTTGGTTGACAAGGGGTGCAAGAGAAGCCCCATCTCCAGCTCCATCTCCACCAGGTACATGACAGCAAGAACGACCAATACTTTTTTGGTTTAGTTTACAAGCGAGTAAGGAAGGGTTAGAAACCCTGTCATGTTTTTACTGCCATCAAGGGCTCTATTACAAATGTTTCTTCTCATTGTCGTCATGGTGACAGTGATTTCACCAAGCAGGAAGTGAAGGAACAGTTCCCAACAGCATAGCTCCTAACTTTCTCCAATTTGCAGGGACTGTCCCCCTCTCTTGGAATAAACCCTCTCTTGTGATTCTTTCCTTTTCATTTTGGGTTGATGTGTATAACTGTATAAATTATCTATTATAACGTGTTTACAGTGCCATACCTTTCATCCAATTTTGAAATAGTGGCTTTTTTTAACTTAAAAAAACAGTTTAAAGAAACAGTAACAGTAAAAAAAAGCATTTGTGAATTAATTCTTCATGAAACGGGTGTGGCAGGGGTGTGTTGTTTGACTACATAATTTTTACTAATAGGTGTCCTATTTCCCAACCCAGAAAGTTGGGAGGTATGCAACAGCAACACAATTGCTCTTTTTCAGCAGTGTAGTGAAAAGCTAAAACCCCTTTCTGCCACTGTTAATTTTGTGTCCAAAAAAATTTTCGTCAATTTTTGTCAGCAGCATGTTTCCAGTGATGAAAACTAAATGAAAATGACTTTGAATGTCCATCAATTGACAGAAACTATGACAAAACTCAATTCCAATTTTCTTCAACAAACAACGGAATTAAAATATAATTATTCGGAGCTCCGCCTGTAAAGCCTGTGAGTGTTTCCCCCCCCCAGCAAGCAAGATAGCAACTGTGGCATGCTTAGCACTGTGCAATATTACAGGCCTCCTCAGATGACCGTCCAGTGCACCATGTGTATTACAGGCGGGAGGGAGGGGGTGAGGGAGAGAGAGAGATGGAAAGACCTTCTTTGATCTTCCTGGAGCTGATTGTTGGCTGAGTCCTTGCTATTTTGGCTATTCTTCTATCCATTTGAATGGTAGTTTTATGCTTTCTTCCAAGTCTTTCAAGTTTTGGTTGAAATTTTAAAGCATTTGCGATCATTTTAGCGGAGCACCCTATCATTTTCTGCACTTCTTTATATGTTTTCCCCTCTCCAATCAACTTTTTAATCAAGGTACGCTGTTCCTCTGAACAATGTCTGGAACGACCCATTTTGCTCAGAATTTCAGAGAGAAATGCACTTTAACCAGCATGTACAACATTTGCTGCCTTCCTTCCTTAAATAAGGGCAATAATTGCCACCTGTTTTTCAAAGAAGGAATGACCTCACTAATAGAACTCCACACTGCTATTATTTTGAACATGCCCCTTTCAATTAGTGATTCAATTACACAGAATCAGCAGCATGTCTGTTGGATTTTTATTACTCTACTACACCTGCTAGTAAATTATTTGCCATGTAGATATATCATTTCTACCAAAAACAGTGATTGATCAGGTTAGTGATGTCTGACTGCTATTATTTTGAACACAACTGTATGACATTCTATGTAATAAGAAAGATAAAGGAGGATTAAATCTGCCCAATATTAAGAACTATTACGCTGCAGTTATGTTGTCACAGATTGTGGATTGGACATATAATTCACAGGGGAAGAGTTGGGTTAAAATAGAAGGTACACTAAGTAATACACGATTAGAGAGGATTATATGGATACCACGAGAGAGACTAGTAGTACATTGACACAGGAGGTATTGAGAGTATGAGATAGAATGCACAATCAAATGGATGGAAGTACAATTCACTGTGGATTCCCCTGGTGGGTACTGATTTTTTTTCCTGCCGGGGAAGGATAACATTTCGGGGGAAATGGTTAAAAGATGTAGATGCACGTTTTGGGGATATAGTAGTTAAACAGAAGTTGGGCACTTCAAGATTTAAAGAGTAAAAAAGAGCTATTTGAGTCATTAGATGAATTGAGATATTGTCAGTTAAAACATTTTGTTGCGAAGTTGCCCCAACCACTGAGGATGACGGAGGACATGCTCCCGTTTGAAAAGATGTTGTGTTCCAGGATGGCGCCAAAGCATGCTACGTCTTGGATGTATAAGATTCTTGTTGAACAGGGGGGGGCGGGTCCTTCACTGTTCTTAGAGAAATTGGAAAGGGGACTGGGAACAAAAGTGAATGAAACACAGAAAAGTAAAATGTTTAAATTAGCACATTGGTCGATTAACATGAACACGGCTGAAACGAATTATAAATGTTTAACGAGGTAGTATTTGACACCGAGTGTTATACATAAACGAGTGGAAGTCTCGCTGTTCTGTTGGAGGGGTTGTATGATTGAGGAAACAATGGCACATATATGGTGGAATTGTCCAAAAATACAGGTTTTGGCAAGATGTAATCAAATTCATTCAAGAGATATTGAGGACAACTATACAGAAAGATCTGTGGGTGTGTTTGTTTTATAGGACAGAAGCATCAGTGAAGCAGTATAAAAAACATATTATACCACCTAATCAGTGCGGCTAAAGAGCTTATTCCAAAATTTTGGCAGTCACAGGAGCCCCCAACAATGAGGTTAGACAGGGTGGAATAAATAAATAGGATGGAGGAGTTATATCATATAGATGAAGGTAATATGGCTAAATTTAGAAAGGATTGGGAAAGATGGTCTGACTTCAAGGCATCTGGAAAAAATATATTGAAATAGTGGGAGGCCCAGGGATCTGATTTGAGGTAGGAGAATAAGGGAATGATTTGTAAGGCAATAGCATGAATAAGGAGAAGGGAAATAAAAGGCTGGAAGAAAAGGAAGTATAGTAGGAAAAAGGAACAGTTGGACCGGGGTAAAATATTAGGGGGTTTGGGTGAGGGGGGGAGGGGGGATTGCAAAATTTAGGGGAAGGATTGTATTTTGGAGGCAAATTATATATTTGCTGTGCTTTGGTAAGGACAAAAAAAAGTTTAATAAAAGATTTAAATAAAAAAAAAAAAAAAAAAACAAAGGGATTTTACAGTGAGTAACAAAAAAACAAGTTTTATCTTACATTCATTAACTGACATAGCCTGCCTTGATTTTCCATGACCAAATAGGGACATCCCAAAGCAGTGCCACAATGAGGGGTAGGCAAACCAAACAAAGGAGAATGCCACAGGGCAACATACCTCCCCACAACAACATCACCAACGGAGCACCTGAGAGACCTAAACAGCCACCTACAAGACCGTGAGGCCAAAATTAGCATCGGAAGATGTCAGCATATCAACCACAGAGAAACATTGCAAACATGTGCACAGATGACTGGGTAGCCGATTTGCAAAACTTGACAGACGCCTGATGGCAAAATGCCCAGGTGGTGCTAACCACGCTAGTGGAATGCGCCACAGTGAAGAAAGGTTCCTGCACCTTAATGGCATAGGCCTGCACATCGTCTGTCGATCCAATGGGGAAGAGGGTCAGAAGAGGTTGTCATGCTTGTCCTCAGACAGTCCAAGAGTACAAAGAGGATTGGACCTCCGTAAAGTGACCGTCACAGAAGCGGTACAAGTGACTGAGGAAACCACAATCAAGGAGTGCAAATCCACCACCTTACGGAACAACAGACAAGGAGGGAAACCAACACTACCCTTGAAAAGAAGATGGCCAAAGCACCACCTCATTCATGTGCAAAATCAGGCAAGGCTGCTTACAGGACTAAGCTGTCAATTCTAACCCCAGCCGCGCTGAAGTAATAGTGAAAGCACAAGTCGGGATATCTTGAACACTCTCGAAAGGAGGCTTCTGAAAATCCAATAACACCAAATGCCCAGTGTGTTCAACTGCAGCATATGACAACCCCCTGGATAAATGTGTGAACCAAAATGCATGGCCAAGAGAAGTTGAAGAAAAAAACATTTGGAACAGAGACTTGACCCTTGATCGTACTCAAAGCAAGCTGCTGATTAACGCCATGTTAGAGTAAGGACACCCACAAGGCGTCGCACAAAACAATGTAACGTTTCCAGGTGCCATGATATAACTTCCGAGAGGTACTGTAGACTTATGAGCCAAGACAACCCCCTCTCCTTCACACCTGGCTTTTAATAACCATGCCGTAAAGGACAGAGACAGTAAGGCATGGGAGAAGACTAGATCTGTGGGGAAGAAGGACCAAACAAAGAGGCAGCTGCCAGGAAGTGACTGCTACCAGCCAAACCACATAGTTGTACTATGGATGGTGAGGCCTGTCTAGGGACACCACAATGACAGGTATTCCTTCGGCTTGTATCCTGCGCAGCAGACCAGGAAGTAGCCAAAAGGAGCAGTAAAGCATAGATAAGATTGTAATGATCCCACTGCATCTGCCAGAGGATCCAATGATCGTGCCACAAACCTCAGAAACAACCAAAGACTGGATGCCAGAAGGTCCACATTCAGAGTCTCCCAGCAAAGACAAAGCTGATGGAACACCTGAGGGTGCAAGGACCACTCCACTCAATCCACTGGCTGATGGCTGAGATAATCATCCTGCCACAGTTCTAGACACCTAGAATGTGTAACGGAGGACAGGGCTGGAACAAACCTATCCGCCTACTGTAGTAGGTGAAGCGCCACTAGCACCATTGCAGCACTTCTCGTGCCTTCCTGATGATTGACAGAAGCCACCACGGTGGCAGTCTGAACAGATCCTGATCAGTAGACCTTCAGGTGATCCGTCCCATGAATCAATGACAACTTAAATCACTCAAAGCTCTAAGCCACTGATGGTCTGTCAAGCATCTTCTGGAGTCCAGTGATCCAGAGATGACTCCAATCCCAGGACCCCTTCCCAGCCTTATAGGCTGGCATTCATTGTAAGCCCAGTCCAGCGAAGGGGAAGAAAGACTTTCTGGTCCGTAGAGAGGGAGACCACAGCCACCAGAGGATTGCAGCCGTTCCCAACAGCTCCAGAGGAATTCAATTGTCGAAGGAAGCAGGAGACTTGTTCCGTTTAGATAAGATATCCTTCTGCAGTGTTCTCTATGGAAAAGGCTGCTTTCAAGACCAGAGCTATCGGACTGTCAGCTGTAGCTACTAGAGTTTGACGGGAAGTAAACCTTAGCCTGCTCCAAATCAAGAATCAGCCCCAGATACTCCAAGTGCTTGGACGGAAACACACACTTTCTGAGGTTCAGGATCTAACCAAAGTCCTGTAGGGAATGTATTGTGATCTCCACACTATCCATCAGGGATAATGGAGTTTCTGCATGTAGAAGCAAGTCCTCCAAGTAACCAATCACCACAATCTCTCATTGTCCCAAAGCAAGGACCGGGGCCAAGACCTTGGTAAACACCTGGGGAGTGGAAGCCAGATCAAAGAACAGCGCTACAAATCGATAAAGTGCATCCCCATAGCAAACTGTAGGAAATGCTAAGATCCCTCACCAATGGGAATGTGCAGGTAGGAGTCCTTGTCTATGGAGGCCAGAAAATCATCCTGGCGGAGGGAGGCTACCACCGAAGCCTGTCTGCCTGAAAATGAGGAAGGCCCACGGGCTCGTAAACAAGCAAAGGCAACCCCCCCCACCCACCCTGGAAACAGATGGCGCTTGGATGTCTCCAGGGACAGGGAGTGATCGGCCCCGCCCACGAGAGTCTTGAAGGCTTGAAACTTTTGTTCGAGGACCAAGGGGGAAAAAAAGATCTGCCTATGCACCATGAAGCCTTCTGATGTGGTTCCTTCCCCTTCTTGGCTAGTGTGAGGAAGACTCTCGCAATCCCCCAAGGTACTCAACAATGTTAGCCAAGGGAGCACTGAGGAGATGGTCACCCTGGCAAGAAAATGACAAGACATCCGGTCAGAGGAAAAACAAAAGGAATGGACGGGAGCGGGGCTGCCTCTAGAGATGCATCACATACGAACACAGCGGGCCCTGGGCCAACAGATCCACCAAATCCACCAAATCCACATACACCAGGGGCACCTGACCCAATGCCAAACCTAGTCCTAACATTGTGAGTCACTCAGAAAGCATCTGAGACACTTTGGTCAGGGCTAACTCAGGTTGCAGTGCTATGCTGGCGATAGAAAGCGCCCAAGTCTGCTGTACTGTCCACCAGATCGAAAAAAAAAAAAAAGGAGGGGGAGATAACCCATGGAAACAAAGTTCCCCCTCTTTAAAAATTATTTCCATGCTCCTATAGACACCATGCAAAATGATTGGAAGTCTACAGCAGAGGGACTGCCCATGGGAGGTGCCACTTTTTTCTGCCTAGTGTCCTAACTCCTGCAAGTGGGGTTATAAAACTCTGTTTGGTCATGGATAATGAAGAAAGGCTGTGTCCGTGTCAATGCATGTAAGAGAAAATATATTCCCTCAAAAAAAACCCTTGTATCCCTACGAAGATACCACATATGATTGGGTTTATTGGAATAACCCATATACTACTGTTAAAGGTATAGCCTTACAATCAAAACAAACCTTTGTGAAATCTCCGCCCCTTAAAAGATGGGAATTAGATCTTGCAACCACTTTTGGTGAAAATCAATGGAAAAATGCCATAATATATAACCGGTGTTACACAAAATCAGCCACATTTTGGGAAATAGCACAGAAAATACATGTTAGATCAGCAATGGGCAAACTACGGCCCGGGGGACCTTTTAATCCGGCCCGTGGAGCGTGATACTGTCAGGATGGCTGTCAGGATGTGTGTAGGCGGGGCAGCGTGACGAACGTGATGGGAGCTAGGCTCCTCTCACAGTCTGCCCTGAAGACCGGAACGGCGCGGGAACACGGCGAGAGGAACGCGCGGAGCAAAGGTAAGTGAATTGGCACAGGGGGGACTTGGCTTACTACTTGGGGGGGAATAGTTATATGAGGGATGAATTAATATGGGGGATGAATTAATATGGGGGATGAATTACTATGGGGGATGAATTACTATGGGGGATGAATTACTATATGGGGGATGAATTACTATATGGGGGATGAATTACTATATGGGGGATGAATTACTATATGGGGGATTAATTACTATATGGGGGATTAATTACTATGCTTACTATGGGGGAATATTACTATACTTACTATGGATGACACATACACATCATTCATCTACTCTTGGTCCGGCCCCCGGGTCCAATATATGAACCCATTGCGGCCCTCAAGTCAAAAAGTTTGCCCACCCCTGTGTTAGATGCTACCTCACCCCACACATCACAGCAAAATTTACACTGCAAAAATCTATTCAGTACTGGTGGGAATGTGATCAGGTAGGCACATTGCTCCATATGCTTTGGGTATGTCCACATCTCACAAGCTATTGGAGAGCAACCTTTATATTAATATCTTCTGTCACTGGAGTAATAGTTAAGGAAAATCTCAAACAAGCCATTCTAAATATAAATCTGGGAAATCCCCCACCATCACTGAGATCAATCGCACTGCATATTCTAATGGCTGCTAGATTAATAGTGCTACTTAAGTGGAAATCCAATGTAATACCCAGCCAATGAGAAATTATTAAACAAATACAAGAAACCTTTTGCTAAGAACAAATTATGGCCCATAAACATGGTAACTAATTAATAAGCTATAGGAACCACGGCTCACATTTAGACAGAATACAAAAAAATCGCTATGTGCCAACATACAAGTTCACCAGTTCAGTTCTTAAGTCCGGGATTGTATATATTATACTTTATACACCAATTAAAATTTGAGCTCTAAGTTGAATAGTTAAATGTTGCAGAAAGTGCCTTAAACTAAATGGCAATCTCTTAACTTCACTATCTGTTCAATTTTATGTTTAGTTTTCTTATTTGTCTTGTAGCATACGACTTATTTTCTTGAAAAAAAACGTTTTGGATCGAACCAATTTGATTACCGTATTTTCCGGCGTATAAGACGACTTTTTAACCCATAAAAATCTTCTGAAAAGTCAGGGGTCGTCTTATACGGTGAGCCGGTGTCAGGGCCGCACTTTTTCGGGGGGCGGCGCGGTGCGCCCCCCCCCTTCCAACAGAAGGGACACTAAGTACACTGGTGGGCAGGGGCTGCTGTTTCTTACCTGGCTCCGGTCCCATGACGATCCAGTCCAGGAAGCGCGGCTGCTCCTTCATTCAGTTCAGCCGTTCGATGTTCGCATGGCCGCTCGGCTCCGCCTCCTCACCGATGATTGGACGCCAGACCTGTAGCTCAGGAAAGGCACACAGGTGGCCAATCACCGGCGAGGAGGCGGAGCCGAGCGGCCCCGCGAAAATCGAGGGAGCGGCCGGTAAGTGTGCAGCAGCACCATGCTGGAACACTATTGGCACTATTCCCCCCCCCCCCACTGACACCAACGATAAGGCACTATTCCTCCCCCACTGACACCAACGATGAGGCACTATTCCACCCCCCACTGACACCAACGATGGGGTACTATTACCCTCCCCCCACTGACACCAACGATGAGGCACTATTCCTCCTCCCCACTGACACCAACGATGGGGCACTATTCCTCCTCCCCACTGACACCAACGATGGGGCACTATTCCTCCCCCCCCCCCACTGACACCAACGATGGGGCACTATTCCTCCCCCCCACTGACACCAACGATGGGGCACTATTCCTCCCCCCCCACTGACACCAACGATGGGGCACTATTCCTCCCCCCCCACTGACACCAACGATGGGGCACTATTCCTCCCCCACTGACACCAACGATGGGGCACTATTCCTCCCCCACTGACACCAACGATGGGGTACTATTCCCCCCCCCCCACTGACACCAACGATGAGGCACTATTCCTCCCCCCCCCACACTGACACCAACGATGAGGCACTATTCCTCCCCCACTGACACCAACGATGGGGCACTATTCCTCCTCCCCACTGACACCAACGATGGGGCACTATTCCTCCCCCCCCCAGTGACACCAATGATGGGGCACTATTCCTCCTCCCCACTGACACCAACGATGAGGCACTATCCCCCCCCCCCCCCCCACTGACAACAACGATGGGGCACTATTCCACCCCACACTGACACCAATTAAGGAACACTATTCCTTCCCCCACTGACACCAATGATGGAACACTATTCCTCCCCCCACTGACACCAATGATGGGGTACTATTCCTCCCACTGACACCAATGATGGGGCACTATTCCTCCCACTAATACCAATGATGGGGCACTATTTCCCCCACTGATACCAATAATGGGGCACTATTCCTCCCACTGACACCAATGATGGGGCACGATTCTTCCCACTGACACCAATGATGGGGCACTATTCCTCCCACTGACACTAATGATGGGACACTATTCCTCACACACTGACACTAATGATGGGGCACTATTCCTCACACACTGACACTAATGATGGGGCACCATCATTGGTTTCAGTGGGATGAATAGTGTCCCATCATTGGTATCAGTGGGAGGAATTGTGCCCCATCATTGGAGTCAGAGCGAGGAATCGTGCCCCATCATTGGTGTCAGTGGGAGGAATAGCACCCCATCATTGTATTACCATACTGAAATACCATACCATATTGAAATCAAATCTGATGTTTTTTCATTTTTATTTGGTGTGCGTTGGAAGAGGGGTAGTCTTATACGGCGAGTATAGCCCAAACCCTATATTTTAACAGGAAAAGTAGGGGGTCGTCTTATACGCCGGAAAATATAGTATGTCTTCTTTCACATGGAATAACTGATGATGAGAGCATTGTACATTAACTGGTTATTGCTATGTGTTATATATCTACAATCTTTTGATGAAATAATTGCTATGGAAATGTAGATTACTATATGAAAAATATCAATAAAAATGTATTTGACTAAACCACGATTAAGCAATTCAGATGACTAAAATACAACTAATACTAAAATGGCATTTTAGTCAAAAGACTATGACTAAAACGAAATTTGATGTCAAAATTAACACTGCTCCATTTTCAGATTCTCCCTCTCCTCCTAGCTTGTGAAACCACTGTCATCAAGACAAGAAATCTCACTGAGCTCCGGAAATCAGTAAACATCTGATAAACCAGCACATTTGCCCGTGTAAATACAGAAAAATACCTATTTATCCTTGTAATATACAGAGGAGTATAGTCCTAGCTCTGTATCTCTAACAAACTTCATGTCCTTTGGTGACAACGTTTCTACAAAATATAATACAGTGAGACGGTGGGATTTGTCATCATAGCACAGAAATTGTGTTACTGGTAAACTCACCAAAGCAGCAACTCTTTACTTCTTATAAGAAAAGGGAATTTTGACTTACCTTTATATTCCTTATCTTGGAGAACAGTAGAGGACACAAGGCTTGTATTCATAGGTTATATGCGGGTCATCTTCAGGTGATTGAACACTGTCAAAAACTTTACTAGCGCTGCCCCTAGTGCATGTGCATGCTCATATAACCCCACCCACTCCAGTTTTTGTAGCAAGTAATAAAGTCCAATGTCCTATTCTGTACTTCAAATTAAACTGAGAGGTAAGTCAAAATACCCTTTATCTTACTCATACACAGAGCTTTAATTCATAAACCATGGGAAGTACCTAAGCAATAAACTGAGGGTGGGCAATAAACACAGCAAACAGGCCCACAAAAAACAAGGACAGAAACCTGAAATGACCTTTGAATCACCTTGTGGTGGAGGCCTACTTTATCCACCTGGTAAAACTTGGAGAATGTGTAAACAGAGGACTAAGTGGAGACCTTGCAAATCTGTGATACAGAAGCTTGACGTTGGAAAGTTCAAGAGACACCAACAGATATGGAAGAATGGAAAAAAGTTGTCTAATCCACCTGGCAAAAGTGAACCGAGAGGTAGGATGTCCTTTATGAAAGTCTGTAGGGAAGACAAAAAAGGGACTTGATTTTGCGAACAGAAGCCACAGCTGCAAAGTAAACTTTAACAGCCCACTATAAGCAGTGCAGGGAAATTTGCTTGGCATGTGTTGGAGTGTAAAAGAGGGCAGGTAGGACAATATCCTCATTGGAGTAGAAAGAAAAAAAAAAAATCACCTTGGGTAGAAAAGGTGGTCTTCGTCTCAAGAACACCATGTCCCTGTGCTACACAAGAAATGGCTCTTTACAAGAAAGGGCCACCAGCTCAGAAACACGCCTAACAGACATAATGGCCTCTAGAAAAATAACCCTAGAAGTGAGGTCTCCCAAAGGCATATCTCTAATTGGCTCAAAGGACTACAGGTTAAGATTCCACGGTGACACAGGAGGCTGAATAGGCAAAAGTTGAATTAATATGAGCAACTCCCTAAAGAAACATTTTGATTAAGGACTGTAAAAAAGTTTTTTGTAAAAAAATGCAAAAGGGCCAGACGCTGGTGAAGATCAGACTGAAGAAAGCCCAAGATATGAACAACATAGTATTTTCCAGGATGTAGACGTCTGTTCTCGCACTATGCAAAGTAGCCCTTCCATGTGTGATGGTAGACCTTGCAGGAGTCAGAAATAACTCTAGCTTTCAGAACCTGGGTTTCAACAACTGTTAAAGCCAGCACCTGAAAATTAAGGTAGAAGAGGGGACCTTGAGCCTACTTGTAGGAGGCCAAGGCTTGTCTTTCAGGAGTCTGAGTATGTCTGTGTACCACATCCTTCTGGGCCAGTCTAGCATTAAAATCACCAGAACCCTTTCTTCATCTATCTTGTGCAACAATCAAGAGAGAATCTTTACCAGAGGGAAGACATATATTAGCTTGAATAGAATCTAAAGCAGTGGTCTCTAAACTGCGGCCCTTTGCTTGCTTTTATTTGGCCCTCAGGGCATTATTCCTCCCACAGCTAGCAACAGTGTGGCATTAGCCTACCATTGATACTGACAATGAAGCACCATTCTTCCCACCGACACCAATGACGGGATACTATTCCTCCCATTGACACCAATGACAGGGCACTAGATTTCCCACTGACGCCAATAATCGGGCACTATGATGGGGCACTATTCCTTCCACTGATACAAATAGTGGGGCACTATTCCTGCCACTGATACAAATGGCGGGGCACTATTCTTCCCATTGATACTAGCGATGGAGCACTAAGACTCCCATTGATACCAATGATGGGGCACTTCTCCTCCCATTGATACCAATGGGGCATTCCTTACTCACAATGATATCAGGACATTTTCTTTTTCCAGTGGTCACAGTCCGGTCCCCCTAAAGTTTGAAGGACAGTAAACTGGCCCTTTATTCAGAAAGTTTTGAGACCTCTGATCTAAAGAATCACCTCTAGGGCTGGCATCTGTTGTCACCACAGTCTAGGGCATGGAAAGGAATAACTTTTCTGACTCCAGGTCCGATTTGGAGGTCCACCACACCAGGGAAAGAACTGACTGGCTGGAAAGACGCACAAGAAAATCCAGAGAGTGAATTTTTTTGCTCCAGGAGGTGGAGATGTGTAACTACAGGGTCCAAGAGTGAAATTAAACAAAAAATTCTGCATTGAACTTCTACTGACTCTAGAAATTCCCTAGACTGAGAAAAGCAATGGCAGACCTTGCCAGTTCCATATGAAGTTTTGGTAAGCAAAGAAATCTGTTTAGATATTTTAAGCTCTATATGGGGCATGTCTTCATTTGGTTTGGGGATTGTGAATAGGTTTGAATAAACCTTTCCTCTGAAGGAACTGGTACAACCACTCATTGTTACTGGAGTTGTCGCAGATCAGCCAGTTAAGTCTGTTTGTTTTTGAATTGATGCCGGAAGTATGGAGGGTAGGAAGCAAGGAGGGAGAAGAAACAAAAAATGTATTTCACTCCCACTGGAAACTCACAAAAGACCTCTCCTGTCTCACTTCTCTACCTGTGCATTTGAAGTCCATTCCCTTTCTGGTTTGCTAAATATTCAATTGAAGGCAGTTTGGTAGATTTGTGTAAACAAAACAAAAAAAAACAAAACAAAAACTATGAACAGAAATCTACAGAGCTGACCACTTCTGCCTCTAGTGAGTGGTTTATCAGTCAGAAATGTTCACAATTCACTCTGAACTACAGAACACCCCCCCCCCAGTAATGGGGGTGAGAGGAGGACAAATTTCATCGACTTAACACACCTTCTGTCCTAGGACATACAATGCTGCTCCTTCACAGATGAACTACAATGGAGTGAGTGTAGCCATCCTGAGAGGAAATGTGTTACTAGATTAGTTTCTCAACCGTGATTCCGCAGCAATCACCTGTCAGTCACAGGCACCTGACAGGTAGATCATATTCCCTCTGTTGACACATGCAGAGATAGGCAGGGAAGCGGCTGTGCTAGAGTTGGAAACGGCACGCTATTTCCCGCCAGCCCGTCATCCCTTCCTATCCATCCCAAGTGATTGTATGTGACATCATCTGGGATGGACAGAATAAAATGTGGGCTGGCGGGAACAGCGCACCACTAGACAACTGGTGACAGCCTCCTTTGCATAACAAGAAAGCTAGTGATGTAGTGTGCCCAGCTGTGACTGCCACAATGTGCTCTGCAGTCTATCCCATGTAATGTGCCTTCTGTATTCTGTCCCATGCAATGTGCCCTCTGAACCCTGTCTCATACAGTGAGCCCTGTTCCCACGTATTGTTCCCTCTTGACCCCCTGTACACGGTTTATCTGTTTAAGTTGGACCCAGAATTGAACATCGGCAAAAAAAGAAAAGATGTTCAAGAAAGCGCAAATTTCAATAGGTAAGTTTCAATATTGATTCTATCTAATACTATTTCTAAAAATAATGGTTGTTACATCAACAGCTCACTGATCGTACCAATTTTGCATGAGCTGAACCTTATTTCAGAGGTCCCTCCCAGGTTCTTAAATTTTTCTCCAAGGTAAAAAGGCTGAGGAACCCTGTACTAGGTAGATCACTATGCTAAAATAAAAGCTACCACATCTATGGATCTAAATGCTTGGAGGTGAGATTTACTTTCATGAGACTGTTGGTCTGACTGACTGTCACAGGATGGAAAGCTCCTGAAAACAAGCGTGGATGGGGGCAGCCTGTGACAGCTTAGTTACTGTGTTGAAAGTGCATGGTGAGCACACTCAAAGCACAGAAAAGATGTTCCCTATTTATAGGTGAGGTCGACTAGTGTTAAAGCTCTCGCACCCAACCGCCTCCTATACACTGATCAGCCATAGCTTTATGGCCACTGACAGATAACACTGAAACTCATTAGAATGGCATCTGAAAGTGGGTGAGATATATTAGGCAGCAAATGAACATGCTGTCCCTGAAGTTGAGGTGTTGAAAGCAGAAAAAATGGGCATCATAGTTTGCTGTGTATGGGACTGAGTAGCCACAAACCAGTCAGGGTGCCCATACTAACCTGTGTCCACAGTCAAATGTGCCTATGCAGCAATGGAACATGGTGCCATAGTCTGATGAATCAGGTTTTCTTTTGCATTATGTGGATGGATGACTGGATGTGTGTGCATTGCTTTCCTGGGGAGGAAATGGCACCAGGATGCTCCATTGGAAGAAAACAAGCCGGCAGATGCAACATGATGCCATGGGCAATGTCCCAATCAGAAAAACATGGGTCCTACCATTCATGTGAATGTTGCTTTGACACGTACCACCTACCTGTACACTGTTGCTGACCAAGCGCATGTAAAAGGTATTCCCAGATGGCAGTGGCCTCTTTCAGCAGGATAATGTGCCCTGCCACACTACAAAAATGGTTCAAGAATGGTTTGAAGAACATAATGACAAGTTCGAGGCTCAAAATTCTCCAGATCTCAATCCCAGCATCTGTGGGATGTGCTGGAAAAACAAGCCTGATCCATGGAGGCCGCACTTCATAACTTACATATCCGACATAATCCGCTAATGATGGCTTGGTGCCAGATACCACAACATACTTTCAGAGGTCTAAGGAGTCCATGTCTCAACAGGTCAGGGATGTTTTAGCAGCAATACGGGGACCTAGTCAATATTAGGAGGATGGCCATAATGTTATGGCTGATCAGTGTATGCATACGGCCAGAGGGTACAAAAAGTATTAGAAGGACTTCAGCTTTAATTTGTTAGTCAAGTCCATCTAAATCTGCTAGAGGAGGAGAAGACTAAGATGGCTGCTTTCTCCTGGAGTTCCGCTCCCTAACGCGACAATAGAGGATCCTCATCAACATCAGTGGCGACTAACCTCTCTACATTTCTCACCGCTGACACCCGGACCCCTCCTAAACATGCCAAAGTGGCAATAGACACATCTTGGTCCTCGGAAGCTTACAAGCTTCTTTCCTGTCTCTGCAGAGTGGAACAAACAAAATGGCGTCAGCAGCGGCTCCCTCTCCTCCTCACAGTGTGCAGTCTTTACGTAAGCCTGAAAGAAGGGGTAAATAAGTGAATATAAAGCGTTTGAGGAAATCAGGACCCCAAGATACAAAATGGCCTTTGGTCGCCATTGGAAAGAGAAATTAGAGCGTAGGTTCGACAAGACAAGATCAGGTAAAGAGATATTCAGAGTCTCCGTTTTTGCAACGTTAAGTTTAAAGTTACTGAACAAGCCAAATCTATGAAACTCGTGAAATAGATTAGTGAGTGTGAGACGTCGCATGGTTAAAGTCTGGTGCAAGAGGTCAGGGAGAGGCATCATTTGAAGTAGTGGACCCTGCACAAGATATCACGAGCAAAGGATCAGAGTTCCTGGGGCCCAGAGTACGGTGCACATGGTCCAGCTCAATATAGGCATCTTTAGGTTGCTGTAGTAACTGGTTGAAGATGGCGGTAACCGCTGTGACTAAGTCTTTAGAATCAATGGCCTCTGGTATGCCCCCGATCCATATGTTATTACGGTGGTTCCTGTTCTCAATATCAGTATGAGAGTTAAGGGTCTCCTCATGGGATTGTAAAGCGTTGCATAGGTTGTCAGCGGTATTTTCAATTTCTTCCATACGCACAGAAATATCTTGCTTAAGGTCAGAGATTTCTTGCTTATAGGTGTTTTCAATATGTGTCACACAAAGTTTAAAATCCGCTTTAGTAGGCAAAGATTTGATATAATAATGTAAGGACCGCATGTGGGACTGCAAATCCCAGCCATCCCCAGAGCAGAGGGATGCTGGAGAAGGGCTACGGGACCTCCGTGATCTGTGATCAGAATACCCAGGTGAAGGGGGTCCACCCCAAGAGCTTACCTGGGCGTTTGCAGGTGGCCCTGTGTCTGGGAGAGAAGAGGAAGGAGAGGCCGGCATCATCTTGTTGGTTGGAGCCCCCAGTGAAAAACCAGCCTAAATCGCAGCCGGACCGGCCCCCAGCTAATCTTCCAGGGGTCCGGGGCTGGTTTCTGCCCATATGAGGGGCTGAAAAATGTTGAGGAGAGGGTGAGAAGCCCCACAAGAGAGGTCAGGGTCAGGAGCTGAGGAGGATAGCGTCCTACAGCTCCATGCGCCAAGCCACGCCCCCTTTGGTCTTTTTTTTAATTTACAGTGCAAAAAAATAAAAAACCCAGTGCTAATTAAATACCACAAAAAGAAAGCTCTGTTTGTGTGAAAAAAGGACAAAAATTTCATTTTGTACAGTGTTGCATGACTGAGTAATTATCATTCAAAGTGTGAGAGAGCTGCAAGCTGAAAATTGGTCTGGGTAGGAAGGGGGTAAAAATGCCCTGTATTGAGGTGGTTAAAGGGCTTTATTTCCGCATTACACTTCCTGACTACCTATCACAGTTTTGGAGGCCCTGAAATGCCAGGATAGCATCAAACCACCAAAATGACCAGTTTTTGGAAAATAGACACCCCAAGGAATATGATTAGAAGCATGGTGAGTATTTTGCAGATCTCATCTGTTGCCACAAGTTTTTGAAAATTTAAGAAAATAAAAACTTTTCTTTTTTTTTTCTATATTTCAAAACCTTGTGAGAAAAAATTAGATCTTTGCGGTGTCCCACACATGGCTTCTCACAAACTGCAAACGGGACTTCTTATGGCTTTTTTTCCACCAATGGCTTTCTTCTTGCCACTCTTCCATAAAGGCCACATTTGCGGAGTACACGACTGTCCTGTGGACAGATTCTCCCACCTGAGCTGTGGATCTCTGCAGCTCCTCCAGAGTTACCATGGGCCTCTTGACTGCTTCTCTGAATAATGCTCTCTTTGCCTGGCCTGTCAGTGAGGTAGATGACCATGTCTTGGTAAGTTTGCAGTTGTGCCATACTCTTTCCATTTTCGGATGATGGATTGAGCAGTGCTCCATGAGATGTTCAAAGCTTGGGAGATTTGTTTTATAACCTAACCTTGCTTTAAACTGCTCCACAACTTTATCCCTGACCTCTCTGGTGTGTTCCTTGACCTTCATGATGCGTTTTGTTCACTAAAGTTCTCTAACAAACCTCTGAGGACTCCACAGAACAGCTGTATTTATATGGCAATAAATTACACACAGGTGGACTCTATTTACTAATTAGGTGACTTCTGAAGACAATTGGTTCCACTAGATTTAAGTTAGAGGTATCAGAGTAAAGGGGGCTGAATACAAATACACGCCACGCTTTTTAGATATGTACTGTATTGGTTTTCAAAATTTTTTACAATTTATCATTTTCCTTCCACTTGACAAATATATGCCACTTGTGTTGGTCTATCACATAGAATCCCAATAAAATACCACTGACATTTTTGGTTGTAACATGACAAAATATGGAAAATTTCAAGGGGTACTTTTTCAAGGCACTGTATAACCTAGCAACATACACACATGAAGGACATCAAACAAGGTGATTTATCCTTCCAAAGCAAATACACTTTTGCACACTGGTACCAACTAGTATTCCAATGTTGAAACAGAAGTGAACTTCTCCATCAGTTTCTCTCCCTCACTCAGTTGATGTGACCCCAGTGCTCATGGAGTGGGGCAGGGAAGGGTCAAACAAGGATGCTGTGTAGGCAACCAATACCCCCTTCGAGACACCGGCAGCTAGAAGGTCGTAATGGTGCACAATGAAAACCTGTGACTTTGTGTAGTTCGTTAAAAAGGCAGACTTCCAACTGTTGGCTTGTATACAAGTTTTGGGAAAGTTGTAGACATTTTGTCAAGGCACACTTGAACAAAACCTCAAGGCACCCCAGGATGCCTAGGCACCCTCGTTGAAAAAGGCTGCAACCATTTAGTGCTCGCAATGACCACAGCAGATAGTGCCGTGTAGGAATCACATTAAAGGAGAAGCAGATCATCAGCACTCCACTGAGGATGAATACATTTATTTGTGTAATGTCACACAGGTCATATAAAGCTGACGTTTCAGGGCCACTCAGGGTCCCTTCCTCAACTGACACAGTGACAATGCATATACACAACAAATACCCAGTGGAAACACAGAAAACACAGTGCTCCCCAAAACATTATAATGGTGCCACAATCCCACTAAAAATGCCACAAAGTAAAAAAATTTGGTGTGTATAATATACACTGAATGTAAAAAGTAGGGGTGCACCAAAATTTCAGTGGCCGAAACATTTCGGCTGAAAACACCCCTATCAGCTGTTGGCCAATATAGAAAAAAAAAGCACCTATACAGGTGCCAAAAAAACCCTGCTCCCTCGCCGCCCCTCGGTAGTTCTCAGCCTTACCTGAGAAACCATCGAACAATCCCAGCGCTGGACATAAAGATTAGTGAAGGAAAGATGGCCTCCACTCATCTCAATGCTCTTGGGGGACCAGAGCAATGTCACTTCCTATTATTTTTTTTTTTTTTTAAAGCACTAGTGACTAGATCAATGCTTTTTTGGATCTATTGCTTTACATTGCAGAGGAGAGATGGGAGGTCTTACTGACCCCATATCTCTCCATAAAGAGGAGCTGTCACTAATTATTTCCATCACAAGGGATGCATGCATTCCTTGTAATGAGACTAAAAGTGATTACATTTTTTTTTTAAAAGGTACAGTGCAAAAAAAAAAAAAGCCAGAAAAAAAACCCCTCAAAACATAAAATAAAGAAAAAAAAAAGGTTAACGTGTCCCCGTCCCTCCGTGTTGGCACGTAGTGTTGAACGCATATGTAGGCCACACCCACATATGTAAATGGTGTTCAAACCAAACATGTGAGGTATTGCCATGAACGTCAGAGCGAGAGCAATAATTTTAGCAATAGACTGTAGCAATCGTGCGCAGAAATATGGACACGGACGTCCATGTTGCTAAAGATCCTCCATCTTGTGTCATTCTCACTCCAAATCAGTCCCCCCCCTCCCTTCCTGCTGAATAGCATGTGGTCTGGTGTGGCTGAGTTCAGGAGGGCATTGGGCACAGCCGGACATACTTCATGGTTGTAAACCCAATTAGCTGATTCCAGTGTGTCTGGCAGACTCTTGCTCTGAGCTGCTTGTAAAGCTATAAACCTGTCAGTCACTGGACTTGAAAGCATTCTGGAATAGCAGTAAAACCTTACATCCCATTTGAAACCACTTTTTCAGACACTTTCATAATTTCCCGCAGGAAAAACGTACAATGAAACAAAACATATTTAGACAGATCAGTTTAATGCGAGTCACCTGATACCTTACATCCCTAGATAACGTCTACCCAAGAGCAGAAAGCGATATCTCCTTAATCGCCCCAAGCAAATATGTCATATTTGGTGTCTGGACGTTCAGAATATCATACTGCATATTATCCAACCAGTGGATAGGATGCTACATGTACCTATGA
>NW_028318441.1:782500-819179 GCF_062004578.1 Staurois parvus
CTACAGCCAGCTCCACTTCCTGGGCAGAGCTCACTGCTGCAGGTGGTGCGAGAGAGCCTCTGAGCCTTGTGGAGGCCTCATTGGGGCCTGGGCCTAAATTTTGGGCCAGAGCCCAAGCAAACCATGGCTGAGCCTGGCCGTGATCCAGGTGGCGGAAGGACCCCTAGGGCTCCTAGTACCGGTCCTGAAACAACTATTGAGAATCTGGGAAAAGGCCCTAAGCCTGGGAACCTTATTCTGATTACAAGAACTGTGTGGCTATGCACATTAAAAGGTTTGCTCAAGAGGAAGAGAAACTGACACAGATGAAGAAGGATTTGAAGCACCTGAAGGCCTCTTATGACAGAGTTTGGAGCTCCAAAAGGCAGGCCATGAAGCCTGAATTGGATGCTGTGGAGAAGGCGTTACGGCAGCATGGAGACCTGGTGGCAACACTTAAAGCCACAAGTGGAGTAATGAGGAAGAAATACCTAAATGAAAAGCGATTTAGGCAAGCAAGAGAGAAATCATTTGCAGCAGTGAGAAAGCAGACGGAAAGGGTGCTTTCATCAGAGGAATCATCTGATCCCACCGGAGGGATCTCTGCATCTCCAGGGAAGCATGCAGGAGAATCAGTGTCATCTCCCATGGTTGAAGAGCTGAAATCAGCCCCCCCCAGCAGCAGAAGCTGGACTGGGGGTCCCAAGTGGAGCAGAGTGAAGCAGCTGGGGTAATGGAGTTTATTACTGAGTTGGAATCTCCCTTGGAAGGGAGACAGTTTGTCTTTTCATCAGATGAGACGGATCCGGAGGCAGACAAATGCCATAAAGCCCAAGAAGAAGGAAAGGGGGGTGTATGTAAAGTTATAGAGACTGACCAGCGAGCAGGAGAAAGAAGCTGGTCTGGAGGAGGTGAGCCGCGCTGTTTTGAAGCCGCAAGCTGCGGGGACAGTGAATAAGGACCATGTGGATGGTATTGTGTCTGTGTCTGCTAGTGTGCCGTTCTCTGTTGTCCCTTGGGGTGTAGTGTCAGGGCTGGTTGCTGAGCTGGCTCCCCTGGTTGTGTCTGGTGGGGCTGGTATTGAGGGGGGTCGTCCCCAACGCTGTTCCCCTGACTTCCGGTCTGGCTCCCGTCGTGGCTCCCGTCGCAGCTTCCGTACCGACTCCTGTCATGGCTTCTGTACCGGCTCCTACCCAAGCAGCTGCGCCAGCTTCTGACCCGGCATCCATCCTGGCTCCTGACCCGACCATTGGTAAGCCTCCTGTCCCGGTCCCTGGTGTGATCTCCACCTCAGCTTTAGAGCCATCCTCCGTCCCTGCTCTGGATACAGCCTCTGTGTCTGCTCCCGTTCGGGCCCCCACTCCCACTGCGGCCCCTCCCCCCTGTCATGTCCCTGTTTCTGTCTCTGTTCCTGGGCAAGCTCCTGTCACCAGACAGGTTTGGAGTTATTCAGCATCCCTGAGGGGGGGTCAGGGGGTAGTGAGACAGCCTGAGGTGCAGGTGGGGGGGTCAGTTCAGGGTGTGAAGAGACAAATTGTCGTTCAGTTGAGGTGGGAAGGTGGGGGTTTCCCCCCAAGCAGGAAAGAGGTGGTGGACCGCATTTTAGTTATGGGGTTCAGTGCCTCAGAGCTCTTTGCCTTCATAGCACCAGTGGGGACTAATGAATTTGATGTGTCTTTTGTAAAGCCTGAAAGCTTGGATGTATTTTGGCAGAGATATGAGCGGGAGTGGAAGGGGACCCCCAGGTGGGAGGGTTTTGCCCCAAAGGTGATTTCCAGGCAACCTCTCTTAAAAAATATAACAATTCTGGTGAGGAACGAGTCCATCCCAGCGGCGGACATCATGGTGTGGCTGGGGAGGTAATGAGCACCCTTAGAAAGCAATTAAATGAGAGGGGGATCTGGACAAGAGGGTGGTCGGCAGTAATAAAATTAAAAGTGGAGGAGAACCAAGTCAAGCATATACCATCATCAGCCTATATAGGCAGGGGACAGACTCATCATTTTTTACGCTGGGCAACCTAAAGTCTGTTATAGATGCGGCAGCAAAAACCATTATGCGTCCTCTTGCAGTGTGCTCAAGTGTTCCCTGTGTCAGGGAATAGGGCATGTTGCAAGAGTTTGTAACATGATAAGGTGCAACCTGTGTCTGAAACTTGGGCATTCATACAGTCGTTGTCCAGAGGCATTGCACAACATCCCAGATATTGTGGAAGAGCTGGCCAGGATGGAAGCTGAGGAGGCGGGTGAGGTGCAGGTCTCTGGGGACCAGAATGTGGTGGATGTCCCAGCCTCAAAGGCCTCTAGTGTGTCGCCTGATGTGTCTGTTCCTTCTCCTGTTGTAAAGCATTGTCACTGTGTCTTCCTCAGTGTCGTCTTCCCTCCCTCGTGTGTCCTCCCCTACAGTTAAGTCCAATATCAGTGAGGCTGCAAAAGGGGCTGGAGTCAGTAAAATCCCTATTGGTCCCCCTCTGTTGTTGTTGCTGCGGAGGCGGAAGAGCCTTACTTGGTGGAAGCTTACCAAAGTGCGGATCGGCAGGTTTTTCAAGGCCCTAGGTAAGAAGAAACAACTTGAGAAACACATTGCCTATCAGCAGTTACGGAGGAAGCTTGACCGTCTTGTCTCAGAGGGTGGAGATTCTGGGGCAATCTCAGAGGTTAAGCTTCTCTTAAGGAAACATCGGTATGATCGGCATGCCTCTTTGGTTCTGTAAAGGGATTATGGGAAATATCACTCGCCCGACCCTTACCAGAACTGTAAACAGAGCATAGCAGCCAAAACGATCAGTGGTCTGAAAGATAGTACGGGATCCGTGACAAAATCCAGGTCAGGGATTTTAGAGGTCTCGAGGGCTTTTTCTGAAGATCTTCTGAAGGAGAAGCACCTTGACCGGACAGGGATGTCAAGCTTCCTGGATTCTACACCAGGTTTGGAGAATAACACTCCGTCTACAAGTTTGACAGGTGAGATCACAGTTGAAGAGGTTGCCAAAGCGATAGACAGTTTGGCCATTAAAAAGACACTGGGGCCAGACGGCTTGACAGCAGAGTTTTTTAAGACATTTAAATCTTGCTTGGCACCTCTCCTGGCAGAGGTTTTTAATTGCTTTCTTGAAGAGGGCTCACTCCCTCCCTCCATGAGGAAGTCAGCTGTGATTTTGCTGTTAAAGGGTAAGGATTCTATGATGATTGAGAATTGGCGCCCCATTAACCTGCTCAACGTCGATAGAAAGATCCTGGCCAAGATCCTTTTCTGGCGCTTGTCATCAGTGGCAGATGGTTTACTTTCACAGCAGCAGCACCTTCTCAGTGACGTTAGCTGTCCGAGAGGCGCTGGAGCGGTGCAGGGCTGATGGCTGTGGGAAGTACTTGCTGGCGTTGGATCAAGCTAAGGCCTTTGATCGGGTTGACCACAAGCACCTCTGGCATCTCCTTTACAGGTATGGTCTGGAGGGGAGGTTCATTGGTTGGTTGAAGACATTGTACAAAGGGGCTGAGAGCTTCATGTTGGTCAATGGTTGGGTTTGGCGGCCCTTTGAGGTCAGTTTGGGGGTGCGCCAGGGATGTCCGCTGAGCCCTCTGCTCTATGCCTTTGCCATCAACCCCTTTATTAGAAGGCTCAATGGCGGAGTGTTGGGCGGGATGTCGGTGGGTGCAACTGGGGAGCCACCTTTGAGGGTCGTGGCCTATGCTGATGATATGTCTGTTTTCATCTCCAGGGCCAGTGAGGCGCAGAAGGTGGTTTTGGTGATAGAGCAGTATGCAGAAGCATCAGGCTCCAAGATCAATCAGGATAAATGTGAAGTTTTCTGGATGGGTAGGGAAGGTGAGGGCTTCGAGCTTCCGGAAGTCTTCCCAGAGCCCCGACAGAAGATCAAAGTGCTAGGCATCGAATTTGGCCTAGAGGATTATAGCAAAGCAAATTGGGAATCTAAGCTGTCAGATGCTGATGTTAAAGTGAGATGCTGGAATGGGTGGCGTTTGTCCCTAAGGGAAAGGGTCGACCTAATTAAAACTTACTTGCTCCCCCTTTTCTTGTACGTCAGTTTCGTCTATCTCTTGCCAGAATCTCTCTATACGAGAGTCTACAGCTGTTTTTTCCAGCTATTGTGGGGAAACAGGCTGAACCTTGTAAGGCAGGATGTGATGTACCGATCCAGGTGGGAGGGTGGCCTAGGTATGGTCAACCCAGTTGTTTTCTTCTCTCTGATGTTTATTAAACATAATATTAGTAGCATGCTGAAAGAGAAACTGCCTGCATGGGTAGGTTTTTCCAAGTCTGGTTTAGGCCTTTTCTGAACTGCTGGGAGAGAGGCGGGCCAGTGAGAAGCCTGAGGGTCAAGCACGGTAAGCTCCTGGCTTATGTCGCCTCGTGTTTGAAGATACTTAGGTGGTGGTGTGTGATTATGGAGGAGGTCCGGTCACTCCCTGGGAGGCTCCTGAGGGAGAGGGTTGTGGCCTCGGCATTCCATGCACCTCTGGCCTTGAAGGATTGCCCAGGCCATATTTTGCGGGAGGGTCTGAGATTGTTAAATATGGAAAGGATTCCCATAAAGGTTAGGGACCAGGCCTGGTTTGCGTTCCACGGCAGGCTCTACATGAGGGGAAATTTGAAATGCCGTTCTCTGGATAACCGTGGTTGTCTGAGGATGGAGTGTGGGGGCAAGGTGGAAAGTATGGACCACTTCTTGCTTCAATGTCCCTTCAAAGTACAGGTGTATAAAGAGGTGGGTAGGGCTCTTGACATCCCTTTCCTGCACTGCATGTATTATGCAGAGTAGGTGTATGGGGCACTGGAAAGTCGCTCTGGTTTTGATTTGAACACTCTGTTTCTAGTTTGTCTAGTGGTCCGTTACTACACCTGAAATGCATAGTGTCAGGTCTCCTTGTGGCAGAAGGTCCTTCCTGTTCAGGTGGTGGTGTGTGACATCCTTGGTGAAGTTGGGAAAATTCAGGGTCTTGAGAAAGACAGACTGCGGCTAAGGGCCTGGATAGAGGCGTGGAGGAATATTGGGTCTTTAGCTGCGGTTTGTTGATCTTTTGGTGTGGTTACTCTCCTCATTTCTCTTCTTTTTTCACCCCCCTAGATTTTGGGTAGTAGGTTTTTTTGAAGAAAGGCTACAGGTACCTGAAGGTCTGGGTTTTTTAGCCTTCGTTGGGTAAGTTAGTAAGTATATTTTGTTGTAAGACCATAAAGGTCTATATGATCTTGTTCAAAATTGTAGTCCCTATAAGGGACATGAGTGTAATTTAGGATAGCAGGCCATAAAGGCTTGGTTTTCCTTTGCTTCTCTGTTATATGGTGGCAGCCATAAAAGCCTTAATATACCACATGCAAGTGTCTGTGTATGATTTTCCCTTTGTGTGAGGGTATAAAAGATTAAGTGTTTCTTATTGATGTTTTTTTTTTTAGGAGAAATATCTTGCTCTGTTCTGTATATTATTTTGCCAGAAGTATGGTAAATGTATTTATTATTTTGTATTTTTGTACAAAAAGATGCTGGTTGCAAGTTTTATGTTAAATAAAATATTTCCAGCTATCCTACAAGCCAGAACCCCGGTGTTAATCACTCTTCCACTGTCCACACACCCCCATATCAGACACACCACAAATGGTAGCTTGCCACCACCCAACAGTTTATCCGCAGAATGGTCTGTTGGGACACCACACACATCTCCATGTGGCAGATCTGCTACCTTTACAATCTGCGCGCAATCTGCCAACACACAGTGCAATTGCAATGAACTTGACCGAGCATTTAAAGACACTAAAATACAATACAATCTCTCCGGAGATATGAGCCCGCTTAAGTACCCAGAAGTCACTTATTAACTTTATGATTTAATATCCCAAAGTGGGCAGCGCATAAAATATATACAAAGTATAAAAAGTTACAGAAAATACAAGAAATACAAGAAGACACACAATTGGCTATTCACTATAAAATAAAAGGGAAATAAAACAGAAATAAAACTTTTACCAAGATTTATCCTGCGACTGGAGCAAGTCAGAGAAAGTCTGCAATCCGTCAGTCAAATAGAATGGGCTCCATATGAATTACAACGTCCATACCATAGGGTCCTCAATTTATGGGAATATAGACGTAGGCTGGACATGAACCCTTGGCCAATCGACTCTGGGGGGGGTGTTGTACCAGCCCACAGGACACTCTGGGTCCTGAAATGCCCAAAGTTGATTGGACCAGGAATGGTTTGAATCACCAAGTCAGGGTGGCAGAGCCTGGAATCGAACCTGGGTCTTCTGCGGTGAGAGACAGTGTTTCTTCTCACTGAGCCACCTGGAATGCTGGACAGCTCCCTTGACAATTCTTTGGATGATCCTGCCTTTTCCGTGTTTTGTCTTGAACCTTGAACTCCTTGCTCCTCCCATGAACTTCCTATAAAAGCCATGTCTCTGCACTTCCTGGTTGCCAGATTATTGTGCCTTACCAGCCAATATCCCGCTTGCTGTTCCTGCTACTGTCTTCATCTACGTTACCGACCTTTGGCTTGCTACTGACTACGATTCTGCCTCATCCTATCTACTACCATTGGTGACTGACTCCGCTTCTGTTTGATCCCTGAACTGTTTGATCTGCTTTTGGTTTCCAGCCTACTCATTCCCTGGTGGGGTGATCCTGAGATCTGCGACCTGGCATTCACACGCAGCCAAATCCATCTCCACCATTAGGAGCTCTGGGGAAGACCGGTGGATGCTTAGACCCCGCACCTCAGGTGAGCCTGCGTCATTCCCAGGGTGGGCCGCTGGTGTACCAATCCTGCTGGTTTCAGGTAAGCCTTACAACTGCTGTAGCAACCGGTCTCTGAACCTGACCTTATATCGTGACACAGGGATTGAATTTCCGACACCAGCGCATCAGTCCGATCGCGACAGTACCAATCACTGTTCAGCTGTCGCAATCCGGTGCCACATAACCATTTCCTGCATTTTTCTGGCATTCTACCTAGGCCGCAAATATGGTTTTTACATGCAGGTGTGCCCAATCAGAAGGAAGTATTTTCATCTCTCTGCAACTAATATTTTAGCTTTTATGAGAGATGAAATCTATTCCTTTGATCTGTGTTTATACTTTAAAGCTCCCCAGACAGATCGGAGGCCCCCTGGTGTCATGAAGCCAAAACATCTGCGTTCCTCTTTTAAACTTCAGGAAGGTGGCAAAGTCTGATTTTATTTATATATATATATATATATTGTGGTGGTTTATGTAAGGATTTATTCTACTTATAAAGGGCGGTGTCCCTTTCCCTTAAATAAAATATTACAGTGCCTCCAGCCGTCAAATACGGCAAATATTTAATGAACCAATAATTTGGACACCTTGATAATTTGATCACCACTTATTATTATACCTTGAATCCTTTTAGCCAGTATGATTTCGTACCATACACACAAAATTTGCCTTATAATAGATAAATATATGAATTTATTTATGTACAAAAATTATATATATATTAACACAAAACGCAAAAGACTGGTGATGAATGAATACTGGTACACACGATCAAAGATATACTATACCAATATCATACACGATACAATATTTCTAAATAATGAAAAACAAGATAACAATTTTTCTAGATGATAATGATTAAAAATTAAATTTAGTAATAACTGATAATTTAGAGTATCTCAGAGGTTATTTTCTCTCATAACGTGGCCATAGGAATGGGAGAAGATATTCCCTGATATATTATACTCTAACTACTAAAATTTAATAATTTATGAAATATGTAAATTTGCAATATGACACCAACAATATCTACCAGTAATACAGGATCTCTCTATATATGTGAACACCCAATGCAGTTGTTATCACTCTAAGGTAATTCTTATCACTCTAAACAACAGAGGAAATATACAATACACTATTAGATGGACAGTCTCACCACACCCAGAACTTGGACTATGACACCTTCCCAGTGGATTCAGCTGGCAATGGAAACGCCTTCAGAATAATGGCCACAGGGCAAGTGATAGGCAATGTTGGAAAATGTAGGATGGGAGAAATTTAGAGAGTGTAGAAGTTTAGTAAAAAGTTTTTAAAAGTTTGAAAGGATGAAAGAGTGGTTATTCAGCAGGGATGGATTTCAGCCTCTTCAGATCTCTTCAGCTTCTTCAGTCAGTTTTCAGTCAGGTTCTTTTAGTCAGTTTTTTCTCCAGGTTTCTTTTCAGTGAGGGTTTTTTTTTCTAAATGAGGTGCATGGCTTTTTATACCATCTAAACTATTGTTCTAAAAGACCCTCCCAACAGGCTTTTTGATTGGCCGGTCGAGAAGTGTATGTACCTAAGCTATCTCTCACCTGTCCACAAGGTGGCAGTCAGGTATCATAGAACAATTTGAGTATTTATGATGACTCGCACCTCGGGAGAACCCAAGGTGATTTCAGGTATTAAAATTTACGTCTTATCCAGATATATATATTTGATTATACCTATCATGTTCTAAATAAGAACCATAGAAGATATGTGTATTCAGTTATTCATTTCCCTGAAATACAAACGTGTGAAAGCATTTGTTTTCTGATAAAACATACAACTGATACTAATTCACAATATATCTTACTTTTCATCATTTCATACTCAATTTAGTGATATACAATCCTCAACTCTGCTGAATATATTTTTGTCTGAGAAAGCGTGTGAATATTGTGTCTTTCTTTTAATGTCTCTGTGGGTAAAAATATAAGTTCTAAGCTTTAACTTTTAGTCTTAAGAGTGACACATTAAACTGATGTTTGTCCATTGTAAAGATAATAGGGCAACAACCAGTTGTCCTGGTCGTTTGAAAAGACTGTTTGAAAAGACTGTTAGCTCATCATTCTCCCCAAGGATTGTTTACTCTTCTCAGACTTTAATATGGTCTCATATATTGTTCACTTGTTGGTGTGGTGACTCAATGTTTAGAGGTCTAACTTCTTATTTGACTGTTTGATTAACTTTTGTAGATGTACTCTCCTCAACCCCAATATACAAACAGTATTTGTTGACATATACACATTTTAGCTAGTCTCATAGTCGCCAATTTAAACTTCACAGAATTGTTGGTCTTAGGCCACCTGTAGATAGTCAAACAGTCTATTGTCTCTGGAGAAAGCTCCTTTCACCCATTATCTGCATGTCTTTACTAGAGGGTCCTTTGAATTTCAACCAAAAAGAGTTAACCCTTAACAGATGGCTAGGCTGGTTTGCTGTTGAAATAAAGTTATGTTTTTGATAAATAACTTCAAAAGGCACTACAATATATATATATATATATATATATATATAGACAAATCTTATTGGCATTTAGGTGTCACTTCCAGCCTGGAATCTGCTCAGTCTTTTCAGATGCTAATGGGTGACCATATGCCTCTGACTGAATCCTGAACACATCTTATATTATTATGGAATGAGCTAAATCTACAGTGTCATATTTTCTACAGGTCACATCTCAGCTACTCAGATCTTTATATTTATGTCACATCTCAGCTATTCAAATCTTACATGTACGTTACGCCTTCTCAGCAACTTGTGACTGAAGGACTAGTCAATTTAAAACCGTGCTGCCACTTGCGTAACAATGCCACTCTCAGGTGCACCATGCACAAAGATTTTCCAGCTCACTGGACCCCAATCTAGGTGCCAACAGCCTGAGAGCGATTGTTACTGGGTCAGGTTAATTACGCAATTAACCCTTCACACTGCCACCACCACCTTTTTACAGAGAAGGAGGAAACTCACAAATCTTAGCAGTAACACTATGATGTTTGAATAAGCGTCTGTATACACACTGTCACCGCAGACAGATGTATCCAGAGACACACAGTAGCACTCTTCAGAGACAGGGATTCTTAGTTTGCATTAAAGAGCTTTAGAAACAATTCAACACTTTTCAGAAAACAGGATTTTTTACTAAAAAGGTCAAAATGGTGCAATAAAAATATTTACAGACAAGATGTAACCAAAATATATATATATATATATATATATATATATATATATATATAAAATACAGAGAGCAATAACACAACAGAGAGCTAAAGAAAGAAGGTAGAATACTTGCAGAAATCCTGGTTTAAGCAGCTTTCAAGTGTCCGAACAAAAGGGTGCCTTTTCTCACAAAGCTGGTTCCTGGTGTTAAAAGGGAGAATCTCTTCATCTCTTCATCTCTCTCTCCAGGCATGACAGCCTGTTTTCTAGGAACCTAGCAGAGTGTCTCCTTAATGCAGAGAACCAATCGCCTCATTTGGGGAGGGTTGTTTAGGTGGGGACCCTGGCTATGACCAAATCCCTCACACGTTTATACCATGGTCAATAACTTTCCATAGGTGCATACAGCAGCCTAGCCACTGGCAGGTTAATATGCAGAACCATATTCTGTCCAGACATCAAATATCACATATCTGGCTGTGACGGTTAAAGAGATATCGCTTTCTGCTCTCTGGTAGACGTTATCTAGGGGTGTAAGGTATCAGGTGACTCCTATTAAACTGACCTCTCTGAATATATGCTTTGTTTTATTGTATCTTGTTCCTGCCGGGATTTATGAAATTGTATGAAAAAGTGGTTTCAAGTGGGATGTATGTTTTACTGCCACTCTGGAATGCTTTAATGTCCAGTGACTGACTGGTTTATAGCTTTACGACCAGGCCAAGGCAAGGGTCTGCCAGACATCATGGAACCAGCTAATTGGGTTTATAACCATGAAGCGTATCCAGCTGTGCCCTGTGTACTCCTGAACTCAGCACACACACAGACCACATTCCATTCAAAGAAAAGGAGGGGGAGAGAATGAATTGGAGTGAGATTATCACAGTCAAGATATATTTTTCCCGTGGGACTAGACCGTATCAGGGGCCCCACTAGGTCCATGGGGAAAGGTTCCCCGACTATGGGTAGGGGCCTCAGAGTGGCCCTGGGCCTGTCTCCCTGCTTCCCTACCTTCTGGCAGACCTCACAAGACTGACAGTAGTCCCGAACATCCCCCACTACTCCTGGTCAGAAGAAACTCTGGGTTAAGTGATGCAGGGTCCAGCAAGGGGAATATCATGCGCAATCTGGAGGAAATAACGCCAATACTTCCTCTGTACTACCATCTGCTGGTGAGGTATTTGGGCAGCGCCCACCCCAGCTCTCCCGAAGACCCTGTACAAATTGCCTTGGTCCCACTCATACCTCACATTTCCCGATCTCCCAGCCCTCCGTCTGTAGGGGTCTAAGGTCCGGTCACTGGCTGTTTCTTTAGCGAAATCAGTGGGGGAATCCCAGGTCAGGGCAGGGACGAGCTCAGCAGGGGGTGGGTATTCGGCTCTTACTGGAGCCTCGGCAGGTGGAGTGGCAGCGTGCTCCCTAGTCTAGTGGTGACTGGATGAGCTTTGGCAGGGGTTTCGGTGCCAAAAGTGGAGACCAGGACTCCCAGATCATTTCCAAGGAGAACCTCAGCCGGCAGGTTCTGCAATACTCCAATTTCAACATCCCTGACCCTGGCACCCCAGTCCAGATGAACCCTTGCGGTAGGAATCCGGTAGACATGGCCTCCCACTATCCGTACAGCCACAGACCATCCGGTCTTGGCCTGGTCTGGTACCAGTTGGGGTTGGACTAGGGTGAGTGTGGCCCCAGTGTCTCGTAATCCTTGGGCCTGATGGCCGTTAACATGGACAACCTGTTGGTGATGTCAGCGATTTGTCCGGGGTGGCAGCCTGAAGATGGTTAACCTCGTGAAAGACCCCAATGTCCTCATCCTCGGTTGTAAAATTCCTCCATGAAGAGGCTGTGCCAGACCGCTTTGGGTTGGAAGGTGTGGGTGGTCTGAGGCATTCTTGGGTGACCGGAGTGGGCACCACTGCTTGTAGACGAGGTGCAGAGGAAATGGTGGGCTCGGTTAGCCTCGTGTTGTCCAAGTACTCATCTGCCCAGTGACTAGTGTTGGCTAATGTTAGGGGATGTCTGTCCCAGACCCAGTGTCTAAACATCTCCCAGAAGTCCATTGTAAAACTGCTCCAATAACAGCAGATCTGACACCCTCGAACCCAGCTGTGGGCAGCGTGTTGTAACTGATGTCCCCATTCAGTGAAGGTGTCTTGGGGTTTTCTTCTTGAGTGCCCGAAACTTTAAGCAGTACGCCTTTGGGGTGAGAGCATAGTGGGCCAGCAAGTGTTCCTTAACATAATCGTAATCCAAGCAGTAGCTGTTGGGTACAGTCCTGAATGTGTCTGCAGCCCGAACAGTTAGCTTGCTGCTTAAAATGGGGACCTGGTCTTTGGCTGCCACATCACGGATGGTGCACAACCATTCAAAGTCCTTAAGAAAGCTGTCACTGTCCCCGTCCGCCTCCAAGAAAGTTTTAAAAGCAGCATAGGGAATTTTCTTTGGTTCGGTTGCGGTCTGGAGAAGGCAGGAGGTAATCCCCTCCCAGGCCGAGCCCTCCGTGGATGACCGGCAGTTGGTTGGCATCATCCTGGGCCTTGGAAATCTGTTTGGGGGTGGGAGCGCTGCCTAACTGGGCCAAACGCCATTCTACCTCTTGTTGTAAATCCGAATGGTATAGGGGTCTCCGTACGGTGCTAAGCGGGCCTGTCGTTTCAGACGCCGATAAGCTTCTCTGTTCCTCCAACTCCTCCCGTGAAGCGGAGTTCGCTTCTGGTGGAGCAGTGTTCGCTTCAAGCGTAGTGGAGTGTGCATCAAGTGAAGTGGGGTGTGCATCCGCTTGGTCCAGGGCCATAATCTCGGCCAACAGTTCCTTTCTGGTCTTGGAGCCAGCGATACCTCCCCGAGCGACAAGCAGGCTTTGGAGAGCTGGCTTCCGGAGGTCCCAAACATTCATCTGGCCAAGCAGGGATGTCTCCATGAAAAAGATGGGGTCCCAGTTGGTGGTTTGGACTTTCTCCGTAATGAGGAAAGATCCCACCGCTGCCAACTAGTTGTGGTGGAACCGTTCCACCTGGGCATTGCCATGGAAATTTTGTATTGTTGGTTGAACTTTAAATGTGTCATATATGAGTGTTATTCATATGTCTATCGTGTGGCTTAATTAAAGCTCTGAAGGCTGCAATTGGGCCATGCGCATGTACAATGTATGTATTACAGTACTCAGCTCGGTAATGGATGAGATGGCGGATCTGCACTTATAGACCGGCGTGTATACCACCACGGCATTCGATGCGAATGCCGGCGGCGGTAGGCCGCGGGCCTGTATCCACATATCAGCAGCATAGTACCACATGGACTTCATAACGCAAGGCGCCAAGCGGTGTGAACACCGCGTGTAGGCTTATGCATATCTTACAACCCATTACCGACCTGAAACTGTATCTGGATGGATGTGTTTTAATAAAGATCGTATCGGGCCCATCCAGGTACAGACTGGTGTTTAGCCTGGGGGATGCTTGTACAGAGAATGAACATACTGCTAGGAGCTGGGACAGGAAATATGCTCTCCATAGAGGGCTCATGGGGGGAAGGGGAGGAAGTCTGCTGACCTCAGAGGGCTCATGGGGGAGGACCAGTGGTAGATAATAGGAAAGGCTATGCTCAAATCGGAATGTACATCCTGTGTATAGGCACTCCCCATTGCATTGTTCTGTGGGAGGGGATTGACCTTATTCATGTGGGGGGCGTGTGTCTGCTTGTAAATAAAAATCGGAGGCTGGAGTTGGACCCGCCTCTTGGTGCATTCGAACAACAACCTGAGAGTGTCATGTGATCATTCTTGGGTAACGGAGCTCCATTCCCCACATCTCAACAAAGCTAAAGTAGTTGGAGGGGCAGGAATCTTGGGGCTAAGCTGCAGTCGTGGTAAGCGAGATTCACACAGCTTTATGGGGGATTTCTGCGCATCCAACTGCGAGTACTCACGGTAAGGAGAAAGCGAATTTCCAAGACAGTTTGGCGAGCCAGTGGATACTAACGCGAATTCTGGGATAGCTAACCGAGTACGAGGGGGGAATGAGCCATCATGAACTAGCAAAAAGTATGCCGGCACATTTCAGGTCTCTCTGCCATTAAGAGGATCGCTTTTTGCGCATTCCTGTGGCTGATTTCGCTCTGTTAGCTAACGTGATTTGCGCTTAGCAAGGACCTATTTTGTCCTAAAATCTTGATTTGTGGGTGAAAGACAAGGGATTTTCTCTGCTGAGAGTAGCAGAGGGGTGGGTGTGGTTGGCTGGATTTGGTCAAGTTTAAAAAACTTCCAACCAAAAATTAAACGGGTATATGTTTTAGCGGGTAAATGTTGTTGCATAGTGTTAGGTAAGTATTTGCGGGTTGTAGGTACTGTGGTAATTGCTCTACCCCCCTCCACGTGAGGTAATTATTACAGTGCTGAAAGGTTTAGATTAATCATTAACTGTTGTAAGATCTTTGTGTGTATGTAGTCTGTGCAGTGTTTTGTCAGTACTCTGTTACATGTGCATGTTAGTGTGATATGTTAGTGTTTTATGTCTGTTCTGTGATTGTACCAAATTGTGTTGTACGTGTGCTGTATATTGTTGTGTAATTGTCCAGTGTATGTTTTGTCAAAGTCTATTTTATGTAAGAGGTTGGAGGCAATTTTGAGGCTAGAGTCTGCCATGTGCTTCTCTGTGGGGGGCCATTCTAGAGTCTGCCATGTGCTTCTCTGTGGGGGGGCCATTTTCTTGACTAACCACATGTGCTCCTTTGTTTGGCAACCATTTGTGTCTGCCATGTGGTTTCTCCACAATTCCTTTTTACAAGTTTTGCTTTGAGTCTCAATAATCTCTATGCAATGTGTATGCAGCTTTCTATATGCATTTGACCCATATTGTGTTTTTAATCTAAATTTTTACAGTTAAGTTGTTTGCTTTTAGCTTTAAATTTGCGTATTGCCAGCCAATTTTAAAGTGTGTTAAGTGAGTTTTTACCTCACGTGTTCCACATTTAGTGAGCGCGGTGAAGTCTGGGTTTTTGCACATAGATTTCTTGTATAGTGATTATGTTTTTCTTGTGTTTTTCTTGTTAAAAGTAGTTCCTTATTGTAAAGCGGGTTTGTTTTAAGCTGCTGCGTCACGTGTTTCGCGTCCAGCAGACTTTTTGTGTAAACGGTTTTAGGTGGTTGCAGCGAAGATCGCAGGTGTAGTACAGATCGTTTAGCGGCGTTGGTAGGAGCGATTTTCGCATCAGCAACCGGGGTTATTTTTGGCGCAGTTTTTCGGTTTACCTTGAAATTGTTTTACTGCGAAATGTCCCGTGTTTTTCATAAGGATCTACTTTGTCCTTTTTAACAGTTTTTCAGGTTGAAAAGGGGTTTTTCTGCGTGTATTAGGAAAGTTTTTTCTTTACACAAATTTCCTAAAGGTCAGTTAGCAGGTTTCCGGGCAACCAGTGACCCCTAAGTAACATCCAAGAACCCCTCCTTTTGTTTTGACTTGTGTTAGCTACTGTGTGCAGGGAGAGAAAAGCCACTTTCATCATTGTGCGGTGTGGCCTGCCACACACAGTGGGTGATGAGAACCACATAAATTACGCTGTGCGAGTGGGCGGTCCAGGGAAGTGTAACGCTTAGCCTGGTTACCACAAACACTTTGGGTGGTCAGGATCACATAAATTGCGCTGTGGGAGTGGGAGGTGTGCTCTCAGTCTGACCGCCACTTGATGTGCTTCGGGTGATCGATAAGAATCACATAAATTATGCTGTGCTGGGAAAGTGGTGGAATCAGGCCTCTCGGTAGGATCCCACCGAGTGCTCCAGGGGGTAAACAGGTACCCGGACGCGGGATATATACCAGTGACTAGTCACGACGGGCGGTAGTCAGTCCATGAAGAGAGAGGGGGAACCAGCCCTCTTCAGGGTAAGGACAGCTGCACAACTGATGAAGGTGAGTTTGGGGGGGAAGTCTATAGAACCCCTCAAAAGGTGGAATAAATGGTCGAAGGGAACCAGATGGGAAATTCCCCGGGAAGGTACATTTGACGCATGGAGGTGGGAAAAATTAATCTCTGAATTTGGACCACGGATGCAGGCGTCAGAACTAGAGATCGCACAGCTATGGCTTCACAGGTCAATCCGATTAGGGAAGCAGGGCATACATAAACTGGTGTCTGTCCGGAAGAACCAGGTGATGTATACCTGGCCTCCAGAGGGAATAAAACAGGAGGATCCGGTGTCAGAGGTGGAGGAAGCTCTTTCAGGGCTGACTCTACTAAGGCAGGCAGGATCAGGGTCTGCTGGGGTTCCCGAACAACCAACAGTGGCTGAGAGAAGTATAACTGCACCTGTCTCTTCTGCTAGTGACGTCACTCTTGATGTACCTTTTGTGTCTTCTATGTCTATGCCTCAGCCTCTACCTCTCCCTTCTTCACCCCAGCTCCTTCTGTTTCCAACTATGAAGTCTTCTCAACAACCGATTTGCAGACTATCTGTGAATCAAGGGGAATAGACACCCGGTTAAGAAACAGGGCGGATTGCATCAAAGCACTACGAGCCACTAATCAGACCCCTGCCCCCCAGCTATACCCTGATCTGAAGGACCTCAAACCTGAAGGTGCAGTAAGCGAGGTGGTTAATCTAAGCCCACCGATGAAGCCAGGCCAGCCCTTGCACTCTTCCCGGACCGAGGCCTATCCAGTCAGGGTGCAGCAATTTGAAGGTCCTCCCAATGCACAGGGGGAACGGACTTTAGGGGAACGGGTAGTTTTGCATGTCCCCTTCACCCTGGCAGAGATCCGCACTATTCTGGCTGAGCTCCTGGACTATCGAGTCAATCCGAGAGGATTTGCTCGAATGTTTGGACAAAACCAGTTCAGCTATGGTATGAGCGGGTCAGACTGTGCACAGATCCTGCGGGCGAAGGTGGGCATGGAAGTGGCCAGTACAGTGATTGCAGGGCGCTCTATAACCACTCATGAGGAGATGACTTCAGGGGGCAAAGAGTTCTGTACACAGCTAAAGGCAAAGCTTCCAGAAATGTATGGTGCTACCTCTACTACGGACATGATGAAGCTCACCCAGGGTCCTAATGAGGAAAGCGCCTGCTTCTGGCGCCCTCTCAAGCAGACGGCACTGGATGCGGATCTGGAAGTTGGACCTGATGCTCCAACTGAAGGGGTAAAGGTGACCGTGACGCACATTCTGTTGCGGGCCAAATTTTTGGAAGGCATCAATACTAAAATTCGGGAAAGGCTGGTTCTGGCCCGACCCGAATATAATGAGATGTCTATCCCTGCTATCCTTTCCACTCTTGCGGCAATAGAGAGGGAAATGGATAGAAGAAAACAGGACAAGGCCAAAGTTCTTATGTCCCAGACCCCACACGAAAAACCAAGGGATCTGGGTCACAGGAAGGATAGGCCCCCACCCAGGTGCTTCCAGTGCCACCAAACGGGGCACATGAGGAGGAGCTGTCCCCAATTACCTAAAGGTCAGTGGCAGTTCATTCCTGATGAGTCCTCCGCCCCTGTGACCACCATGGTAAGTAACTCCTATGAATCCTCATAGGAAGTTGACAAATCGATGTCGGCCCAGGTCCATCTTTTTCTAGAGGAATTAAAATATCCCCTCCCTTGCCTCACCGACACCAGTGCAGCAAGAACGGTCTTGCGAAAACAGGACATCCAAGGCAAGGTACCCCTCTCAGGGGAAAGCCCTCCTAACCCCTACTAACCTCACTATCAAACGATGCACTATTCTTAACCCAGCTTCTCTTCTTCCTGTGTCAGAAGATGAGAAGGGGGGGAGGACAGCAACGACAGTGCTGAATTTTGCAACCCGACTAACAATACTAACACCTCTTCTGCTAACATGTCTTCTTTGTCCACTACTAACCTCTCTTCCAAAGGACACGACTGCATTTCTTTGGTGGAACTGGAGTCAGCGGCGACACACCCCGTATCACCCCGAGAGTAGCGGTAAGGTTGAACGTCTTAACGGAATCCTTAAAAACAGGATCTCCAAAATAATGGCCGATACCCAAAAACCTTGGCCTGAGTGTCTCCCCATTGCCCCCTATTTCATCCGGTATGCCCCTCGGCAACCACATGAGCTGTCACCCTACGAGGTGTTGTTTGGGGGACCTCCCAAAACAGGGTTGTACTTTGCTCAACAGTTGTCGTCTTTGCATTCACAGCTTACAGCTTACGTGCAATCTCTGCAACGGGAGCTGCAGAAGATACACCATCGGGTTCGCGAATCGCTCCCCGATCCAAATGCAATAACAGGTGTTCTTTCTATTGAGCCAGGTGATTGGGTCGTCCTAAAGAAACATCAAAGAACCGGACTCGAGCCACGGTTCACCAGACCATACCAAGTCCAGCTGACGACACCTACCTCACTCAAGCTCGAGGGACGAGACAACTGGGTGCACGCAAGCCACTGCAAGAAGCTTTTCAGCTACACCAGAGAATGAGGGGTGTCATTTTTCCTTTTGTTTGTATGTCTTACATGTGTGTGAACGGAGGAAAAGACGGCAGATACCTCAACCTTTTATTCAAAATGCATCTGCGTTTAGCCAGAACCGCCAACAAAACCAACTGTTGGGTATGCTCTAAGCCCCCACCCAGTCATCACATGTCCGCAATGGCCGCTGTTCATGCCCTGTATGACATCCATGTTGGCATGAAAAAGCAAGGGACCCCTGGTCAGCCCCCATGTAGACATTTGTCGGTAGAACTTAATGACACATTTTTAGCAGGTAACATCAGTTTTAGCACCAATATTAGCTCTAGCTCCTGTAGAGCCCTCACCAGTCCATTATGGGTAACTGGACAGCTAGGCAGCCCTCAGGTGTGCTTTAATATCAGCTTTGGCACAGGTAACAAGTTTGTTGGGACTACCACCTGTGAGGGAGGTATAACTGTCAATCTGACTAACCAGACTTCCCTTCTGAGTAACCACACTGACCGACCAGACCACGTTTGTTGGAAGGACGGACGTGATGTGCAGACTGAGGGAGCAATCCCCCAGTCTGTGCAACTGTTGCTCAGTGCCAGAGGCCGAACGAGGAACTCCTCCTGCTCTGCTCTGACAGGTCCATACTATTTTCTGTGTGGTTCGGCAGCCTATAGAACATTTCCCCAGAACGCGAAAGGTTTGTGTGCCCTCATAAAGCTAGTCCCAGCATCCTATGTAGTGATGGATCATGAAGAGTTGATGGTCCACAAGAAGGTAAGGATGGCAGGGAGAGTTCGCAGGGAGCTGTTCTCTGAGGGCGACCAAGCATGGGTTTGGTTCCCCTCACGGACAGGTTGGGGAATAGAACTTATGAGGCGACTGAACAATTTTTCTGTCATTGTGGATAGTATGTTTAATGAGACCGTAGAGGCTGTCAGAGAAATTGCCCAAGAACAACGGTAGATGGGAATTTTAGTGCTTCAGGAGAAGATGGCCCTTGATTACCTTTTAGCCGCCAAAGGGGGGTTCTGTGAGTTCATCGGAGAGGATTGTTGTACTTGGATAGAAGACACCGATGACAAGGTCCAGGCCCATATGGACAAAGTTAGTGAACTACAGGGAAAAGCTAGAGCTATAGCTAGTGAGGGTTGGAATCCGTTCAAGGGTTTGGGAGGATTGGGAGATTTCCTGTTCTCCATCAGATCTTGGTTGAAGGAAGTGGGAGTGTATATCCTGATGCTTCTCTTTTTCCTCTGCCTCTTATATGCCGCGGTGAGATGTTCCTGTTGCCACATCGACTGTGTAAGCCAAGCTCGGGCAGACGATGACATCTCCATGCCTGCTCCTGGGATCCCACTCCAACCACTGATCAGAGGAAGACCTCACCAACCAACCACCTTCTCTACAGATTACGTCCTGGCTTCCCTCTAATTTATCTTCCTGAAGACCACATTCTCCAAGACCTCCAAGCAAGCTTCAAGCCTCATCATGGTTTGTGTCTGCGATTTGGAAAACTGTCTGGGTCGAGACCAGCCTTGTGTGGCCCTGTCTGCAGGGGCAATTTGAGAATTTGCTGCTGGATCTCCCTAGACCACCGTGGGATCACAAGCCTTATTCATACCACAAGTCTGTTTGTGGTTTTTGCAAGAGCCTTCCTGTAGTGAAGGTTCCAACGCTCTTGGGGATCATTGCTTCAATCAAGCCTGTTTGCGTCGAGTCTTGTTGTTTCAGGTACCTCGTGGAGCTTTATTCTCAGGGACAACTACAGGAACTCTGGTCTAAGACCAACTCTTTGAGGTTTTGAGACTACACCCATCAAGCTGAAGAAGATCAAGAAGGGACACGAGGAGAATATGGTAAAACAGGAGGGAATGTCATGGAAATTTTGTATTGTTGGTTGAACTTTAAATGTGTCATATATGAGTGTTATTCATATGTCTCTCATGTGGCTTAATTAAAGCTCTGAAGGCTGCAATTGGGCCATGCGCATGTACAATGTATGTATTACAGTACTCAGCTCGGTAATGGATGAGATGGCGGATCTGCGCTTATAGACCGGCGTTTATACCACCACGGCATTCGATGCGAATGCCGGCGACGGTAGGCCGCGGGCCTGTATCCACATATCAGCAGCATAGTACCACATGTACTTCATAACGCAAGGCGCCAAGCGGTGTGAACTCCGCGTGTAGGCTTATGCATATCTTACAACCCATTACCGACCTGAAACTGTATCTGGATGGATTTGTTTTAATAGAGATTGTATCGGGCCCATCCAGGTACAGACTGGTGTTTAGCCTGGGGGATGCTTGTACAGAGAATGAACATACTGCTAGGAGCTGGGACAGGAAATATGCTCTCCATAGAGGGCTCATGGGTGGAAGGGGAGGAAGTCTGCTGACCTCAGAGGGCTCATGGGGGAGGACCAGTGGTAGATAATAGGAAAGGCTATGCTCCAATCGGAATGTACATCCTGTGTATAGGCACTCCCCATTGCATTGTTCTGTGGGAGGGGATTGATCTTATTCATGTGGGGGGCGTGTGTCTGCTTGTAAATAAAAATCGGAGGCTGGAGTTGGACCCGCCTCTTGGTGCATTCAAACAACAACCTGAGAGTGTCGTGTGATCATTCTTGGGTAACGGAGCTCCATTCCCCACATCTCAACGGAGCTAAAATAGTTGGAGGGGCAGGAATCTTGGGGCTAAGCTGCAGTCGTGGTAAGCGAGATTCACACAGCTTTATGGGGGATTTCTGTGCATCCAACTGCGAGTACTCACGGTAAGGAGAAATTCGTTAAAGCGAATTTCCAAGACAGCATCCTCTTGTGGATCGATGCGGCATCTGCGGCGTAGTCTCAGCCAATGGTCTCCCTTTCCGGCAAGTCTTCCAGTGCTCTGCCGAGGCAGGTATTAAAGCTCAAAAGCAATCCTTCCCCGATATCCCAAACCACGAGTCAGAACTTTGTGTAGGCTGAATGAATGCATCGCTTTATTGAACACAACTCAACTTATACAGTACATGCTGGCAGTAATCCCTGCCCCCTCCACCCCCACAAGACAGTCTGGCACCTGGTTCCCCACCCACACCCAAAGCTCTACAGTACAATACAGCCGTAATCAGCACACTATGAAATCTGGATAAGTGAAAGGCTACAAGTCCCCATTACCCAAGCAAACTGCAGAATGCCTATCTACATAACAGTTGCTAAACATATACAATTAAAATTGAAATATCCTCCTGCGCTCAACTATGAAATTACCTAATAAATAGCTAGCTGCCTACATGTATTCCCTATACCTCAGGATGTGTAAATTATAACAAAATATGGTGAAGCGCTATGCAAATGCAACAAATCTGTGTAGATACACACAGATATAGGTGAATAAATTTACATTAATAAGCAATAATTAAAACGTGAGACTCCAATCTTTTAAATAATATAGAGTGACGTGCTTAAAACAGCAACACACTGTGAAAAAAAAAAAGAGCCTGGTCTGCCAATAAAAATATAAACACACCAGGTTAAATGAAATATATACCCAAAATAGATATATATACATAAATAATATTAACGTGAAACTCCAATCCTTGAAATAATACAAAGTGACCTGTGCTTAAAAACAGCAACACAAATGCCTGGTCTGCTAAACAATATGTATACACACCAGGTAGAGTGAAATATATACCAAAAATTAGATATCCATTATTAATATATCAAGTGATAGGTGCAACAACACAAATAGAAAAAAATAAACAAACGACAATTGAATAAAATCGTTCAGTGTAAACATCAATAGTGACCAGTCCAACAAAAAGTGCTTCAATCTTCAGTGCACACTATAAGTGCTCTCAGTGACACTCTTTGTGACTTATCCCACAGTGGCTAAAGTGCCTCCTCACCTCCTAACATCGACCCTTAAGGGCCACAACACCTTGGGTAATCCTCAAACCAGACGGCTTCCCACACTATGGCTCCACCGACTCCACTGACTCCAGTCGGGCTCCGATTATAACTCAGCGCATCAAATATCCCTTTCACACAATAGGCTCAGGCATGCATGACAGGGGTAAAGAGAAAGACCTCCATAGTGTAATACAGATTAAAATCCTATTAGTACAGCAGTTTCCGATGTGCTATGGATGTACTAAGGGACTCGGGTGTACCAAGATGGCGTCAAAACCGGAAGTGTGTCACCGCACATGCTCTCTACGCGTTACACCACGATAGGACACATGGCTTCTTCAGGATCCTGAAGATAGATGTCAGACTTTTCCTGAGTGTAGTACTCCTCACAGTCACTAGATGTCACATTTTTTCCTGTGTGTAGTACTTCTTCTCAGCTGCTAGATGTCACGCTTTTCCTGAGTGTAGTACTTCATCTCAGCCAATAGATGTCACACTTTTCCTGAGTGTAGTACTCCTCACAGCCACTAGAAGTCACAGTTTTCCTGCATGTAGTACTTCATCTAAGCCAATAGATGTCACACTTTTCCTGAGTGTAGTACTCCTCACAGCCAATAGATGTCAGACTATACTGAGTGTAGTACTCCTCATAACCACTTTTCCTAAGTGCAAATTTGCATACATTTGAGTAATCCCACACTTTTTGAGGGCTGAGCAAAACAGAAAAGTATGAAAATTAGGTTAACCATGGTCCTTTGCGATAATGTGCAACAAAAAAGGAAAGGGGAGAGAGGGAGTGAGCGAATATGCTAATTAGATACATTGCTCTCCCTAAGTTAAAACAGTATGGTCAAAAAGTATCCTAATTTGTACTAGCTAAAAATGAGAGTGAGCATGCATCTAAAAGTATCCTAATTGGTGCTAATGAAAAATAAAAGAGTGAGAGATTAACCAACCAGTATGGTCAAAAAGTATCCTAATTGGTGCTATTTAAAAATAAAAGAGAGAGATTAACCAACCAGTATGATCAAAAAGTATCCTAATTGGTGCTATTTCATTCTCTCTCTCTCTCCCTCTCCAAATTAAGATACTTTTTGATCATTTCTCCCCTTTCCTTTTTTGTTGCACATTGTCGCAAAGGACCATGGTTAACCTAATTTTTATACTTTTCTGTATGGCTCAGCCCTCAAAACACTCAGGAAAGTGTGACATCTAGTGGCTGCGATGAAGTGCTACACTCAGGAAAGTGTGACATCTAGTGGCTGTGATGAAGTCAAGAAAGTGTGACATTTAGTGGCTGTGAGGATTACTACACTCAGGAAAAGTCTGACATCTATTGGCTGAGATGAAGTACTACACGCAGGAAAAGTGTGACAACTAGTGGCTGTGATGAAGTGCTTCACTCAGGAAAGTGTGACATCTAGTGGCTGTGATGAAGTGCTACACTCAGGAAAGTGTGACATCTAGTGGCTGTGAGCTGTACTACATTCAGGAAAAGTGTGACATCTATTAGCTGAGATGCAGTACTACACGCAGGAAAAGTGTGACATCTAGTGGCTGTGAGGATTACTACACTCAGGAAAAGTGTGACATCTTTTGGCTGAGATGAAGTACTACACGCAGGAAAAGTGTGACATCTAGTGGCTGCGATGAAGTGCTACACTCAGGAAAGTGTGACATCTAGTGGCTGTGATGAAGTGCTACACTGACGAAAGTGTGACATCTAGTGGCTGTGAGGAGTACTACACTCAGGAAAAGTGTGACATCTAGTGGCTGAGATGAAGTACTACACGCAGGAAAAGTGTGACATCTAATGGCTGCGATGAAGTGCTACACTCAGGAAAGTGTGACATCTAGTGGCTGTGAGGATTACTACACTCAGGAAAAGTCTGACCTCTATTGGCTGAGATGAAGTACTACATGCAGGAAAAGTGTGACAACTAGTGGCTGCGATGAAGTGCTACACTCAGGAAAGTGTGACATCTAGTGGCTGTGATGAAGTGCTACACTTCGGAAAGTGTGACATCTAGTGGCTGTGAGGAGTACTACATTCAGGAAAAGTGTGACATCTATTAGCTGAGATGAAGTACTACACGCAGGAAAAGTGTGACATCTAGTGGCTGCGATGAAGTGCAACACTCAGGAAAGTGTGACATCTAGTGGCTGTGAGCTGTACTACATTCAGGAAAAGTGTGACATCTATTAGCTGAGATGCAGTACTACACGCAGGAAAAGTGTGACATCTAGTGGCTGTGAGGATTACTACACTCAGGAAAAGTGTGACATCTATTGGCTGAGATGAAGTACTACACGCAGGAAAAGTGTGACATCTAGTGGCTGCGATGAAGTGCTACACTCATGAAAGTGTGACATCTAGTGGCTGTGATGAAGTGCTACACTGACGAAAGTGTGACATCTAGTGGCTGTGAGGAGTACTACACTCAGGAAAAGTGTGACATCTAGTGGCTGAGATGAAGTACTACACGCAGGAAAAGTGTGACATCTAATGGCTGCGATGAAGTGCTACACTCAGGAAAGTGTGACATCTAGTGGCTGTGAGGATTACTACACTCAGGAAAAGTCTGACATCTATTGGCTGAGATGAAGTACTACATGCAGGAAAAGTGTGACAACTAGTGGCTGCGATGAAGTGCTACACTCAGGAAAGTGTGACATCTAGTGGCTGTGATGAAGTGCTACACTTCGGAAAGTGTGACATCTAGTGGCTGTGAGGAGTACTACATTCAGGAAAAGTGTGACATCTATTAGCTGAGATGAAGTACTACACCCAGGAAAAGTGTGACATCTAGTGGCTGCGATGAAGTGCTACACTCAGGAAAGTGTGACATCTAGTGGCTGTGATGAAGTGCTACACTCCAGAAAGTGTGACATCTAGTGGCTGTGAGGAGTACTACATTCAGGAAAAGTGTGACATCTATTAGCTGAGATGAAGTACTACACGCAGGAAAAGTGTGACATCTAGTGGCTGAGATGAAGTACTACACGCAGGAAATGTGTGACATCTAGTGGCTGTGAGGATTACTACACTCAGGAAAAGTGTGACATCTATTGGCTGAGATGAAGTACTACACGCAGGAAAAGTGTGACATCTGGTGGCTGCGATGAAGTGCTACACTCAGGAAAGTGTGACATCTAGTGGCTGTGATGAAGTTCTACACTCAGGAAAGTGTGACATCTAGTGGCTGTGAGGAGTACTACATTCAGGAAAAGTGTGACATCTATTAGCTGACATGAAGTACTACACGCAGGAAAAGTGTGACATCTAGTGGCTGTGAGGAGTACTACACTCAGGAAAAGTGTGACATCTATTGGCTGAGATGAAGTACTACACGCAGGAAAAGTGTGATATCTAGTGGCTGAAATGAAGTACTACATTCAGGAAAAGTGTGACATCTATTGGCTGAGATGAAGAACTACACGCAGGAAAAGTGTGACATCTAGTGACTGCAATGAAGTACTACACTCTGGAAAGTGTGACATCTAGTGGCTGTGATGAAGTGCTACACTCAGGAAAATGTGACATCTAGTGGCTGTGAGGATTACTACACTCAGGAAAAGTCTGACATCTATTGGCTGAGATGAAGTACTACAGGCAGGAAAAGTGTGACATCTAGTGGCTGTGAGGATTACTGCATTCAGGAAAGTCTGACATCTAGTAAGAAAGAGAGAAAGAAAGAAAGAAAGAAAGAAAGAAAGACAGAAAGACTGACAGACAGAAAGACAGACAGAAAGAAAGAAAGACAGACAGAAAGACAGACAGACAGAAAGAGAGACAAAGACAGACAGACAGTCAGACAGAAAGACTCTCTCTCCTCCCCTCTCTTTCTTTCCCCCTTTCTATCTCCCTCACCCCCCCCCTCTCTCTCTCTCTCTCTCTCTCTCTCTCTCTCCCCTTTCCTTCTTTCCTTCCTTCTTTTCCTTCTCGCTCTCTCTTTTTTCCTTCTCTTTTTCTTTCTCTCTCCCCCTTCCCCCCTTCTCTCTCTCTCCTTCCCTCTCCTCACTCTCCTTCATTCTCTTCTCTCTCCTTCCTTCTCCTCTCCCCCTCTCTCTTTCTCTCCTTCTTTCTCTCCTCCCCCCTCTCTCCCCTCCCTCTCTCCCCCTTCACCCCCTATCTCTCTTCTTCCCTCTTTCTTTCTCCCTTTTCCTTCTTTCTTTCTCTCCTCCCCTTCCTTCTTTCCTTCTCTCTCTCTCTCCTTCCCTTTCTTTCTCTCTCCCTCCCTCTTTCTTTCTATCCCTCTCTCTTTCCTTCCCTTTCTTTCCTTCTGTCTCTCCTTCCCCTTCTTTCTTTCCTCCTCGCTCTCCTTCCCTTCTCCCCCTCTCTCTCTCTCTTTCCCTCTTCCTTTCCCTCTCTATCTCTTTCTTTCCTTCTCTTTTTTTCTCTCTCCCTCCTTTCCCCTTTCTCTCTCTCTCCTTCCTTCTCCTCTCTCTCCTTCCTTTTCTTTATCTCTCTCTCATCCCCCTCTCCCCCCTCTCTCCCCCCCTCCCCATTCTTTCTTTCCTTCTCTCTCCTTCCCCCCTCTCTTTCCTTTTTTCTCTCTCTCCTTCTTTCTCTCTCTCTCCTTCCCTCTTTCTTTCTCTAGTTTCCTCTTTCTCCCTCCCCCTCTCTCTCTCCTTCCCTCTTCTTTTCCTTCTCGCTCTCTCTTTTTTCCTTCTCTTTTTCTTTCTCTCTCCCTCCTTCCCCCTTTCTCTCTCTCTTCTTCCCTCTCCTCACTCTCCTTCATTCTCCTCTCTCTCCTTCCTTCTCCTCTCTCCCTCTCTCTTTCTCTCCTTCTCTCTCTCCTTCCCCCTCCCTCCCCTCCCTCCTCTCTCTCTCTCTCTCTCTCCATCTCCCTCCCCCTTTCCTTCTTTCCTTCCTTCTTTCCTTCTCTCGCTCTCCTTCCCTTTCTTTCTTTCTCTCCCCTTCCCTCTTTCTTTCTTTCCTTCTCTCTCTCCTTCCCTATTTCTTTCCCACCCTTTCTTTCCTTCTGTCTCTATTTCCCTTTCTTTCTTGCCTTCTTGCTCTCCTTCCCTTCTCCCTCTCTCCTTCCCTCTTTCTTTCTCTATTTACCTCTTTCTCCCTCCCCCTCTCTCTCTCCCTCTCCCCCCCCTCTCTCTCTCTCCTTTCTCATTCTCTCTCTGCTTCTCTTTCTGTCATTCTCTCTCTCTCCTCCCCCCTCTCTCCTCCCTCTCTCCCCCTTCACCCCCCTCTCTCTCCTTCCCTCTTTCTTTCTCCCTTTCCTTCTTTCTTTCTCTCCTCCCCTTCCTTTTTTCCTTCTCTCTCTCCTTCCCTTTCTTTCTCTCTCCTTCTCTCTTTCTTTCTATCCCTCTCTCTTTCCTTCCCTTTCTTTCCTTCTGTCTCTCCTTCCCCTTCTTTCTTTCCTCCTCGCTCTCCTTCCCCCTCCCCCCTCTCTCTCCTTCCCTCTTCCTGTCACTCTCTCTCTCTCTCTTTCTTTCCTTCTCTTTTTCTTTCTCACTCCCTCCTTTCCCCTTTCTCTCTCTCTCCTTCCTTCTCCTCTCTCTCCTTCCTTTTCTTTATCTCTCTTTCTCATCCCCCTCTTTCTCCCCCCCTCTCTCCCCCTCCCCATTCTTTCTTTCCTTCTCTCTCCTTCCCTCCCTCTCTTTCCTTTCTATCTCCCTCCACTCTTTCCTTCCTCTATCTCTCCTTCACTCTTTCTTTCTTTCTCCTTCCTTCTTTCTTTCTCTCATTCTTTCTCTCTCCTTCCCTCTCTTTCTCCCCCCTCTCTCTTTCTCTCCTCTTTCTTTCTCCCTTTCCTTCTTTCTTTCTCTCCTCCCCTTCCTTTTTTCCTTCTCTCTCTCCTTCCCTTTCTTTCTCTCTCCTTCTCTCTTTCTTTCTATCCCTCTCTCTTTCCTTCCCTTTCTTTCCTTCTGTCTCTCCTTCCCCTTCTTTCTTTCCTCCTCGCTCTCCTTCCCCCTCCCCCCTCTCTCTCCTTCCCTCTTCCTGTCACTCTCTCTCTCTCTCTTTCTTTCCTTCTCTTTTTCTTTCTCACTCCCTCCTTTCCCCTTTCTCTCTCTCTCCTTCCTTCTCCTCTCTCTCCTTCCTTTTCTTTATCTCTCTTTCTCATCCCCCTCTTTCTCCCCCCTCTCTCCCCCTCCCCATTCTTTCTTTCCTTCTCTCTCCTTCCCTCCCTCTCTTTCCTTTCTATCTCCCTCCACTCTTTCCTTCCTCTATCTCTCCTTCACTCTTTCTTTCTTTCTCCTTCCTTCTTTCTTTCTCTCATTCTTTCTCTCTCCTTCCCTCTCTTTCTCCCCCCTCTCTCTTTCTCTCCTCTTTCTTTCTCCCTTTCCTTCTTTCCTTCCTTCTTTCCTTCTCTCACTCTCTCTCTCACTCTCTTTCTTTCCCCCTTCTGATCTCCCTCACCCCCCTCTCCCCCCCTCTCTCTCTGTCATGGAAATTTTGTATTGTTGGTTGAACTTTAAATGTGTCATATATGAGTGTTATTCATATGTCTCTCGTGTGGCTTAATTAAAGCTCTGAAGGCTGCAATTGGGCCATACGCATGTACAATGTATGTATTACAGTACTCAGCTCGGTAATGGATGAGATGGCGTTTATACCACCACGGCATTCGATGCGAATGCCGCCGGTGGTAGGCCGCGGGCCTGTATCCACATATCAGCAGCATAGTACCACATGGACTTCATAACGCAAGGCGCCAAGCGGTGTAAACTCCGCGTGTAGGCTCATGGATATCTTACAACCCATTACCGACCTGAAACTGTATCTGGATGGATGTGTTTTAATAAAGATCGTATCGGGCCCATCCAGGTACAGACTGGTGTTTAGCCTGGGGGATGCTTGTACAGAGAATTTACATATCACTAGGAGCTAGGACAGGAAATGTGCTCTCCATAGAGAGTTCATGGGGGGAGGGGAGGAAGTCTGCTGACCTCAGAGGGCTCATGGGGGGTGGACCGGTGATAGATAATAGGAAAGGCTATGCTCCAATCAGAATGTACATCCTGTGTATAGGCACTCCCCATGCATTGTTCTGTGGGAGGGAATTAACCTTATTCATGTGGGGGGCATGTGTGTGTTTGTAATAAAACCAGAGGCTGAGAATGAAAACTTCCTCTATGTGAATTCCAACAGCAACCTGAGAGTGTCGTGTGATCATTCCTGGGTAACAGAGCTCCAATTCCCCACATCTCAACAGAAGCTAACCCAGTTGGAGGCGCAGGAATCTTGGGGCTAAGCTGCAGTCGTGGTAAGCGAGATTCGCACAGCTTTATGGGGGATTTCTGCGTATCCAACTGCGAGTACTCACGGTAAGGAGAAATTCATTAAAGCGAATTTCCAAGACAGTTTGGCGAGCCAGTGGATACTAACGCGAATTCTGCGATAGCTAACCAAGTTCGAGGGGGGAATGAGTTAACATGAACTAGCAAAAAGTATGCCGGCACATTTCAGGTCTCTCTGCCATTAAGAGGATCGCTTTTTGCGTGTTCGTGTGGCTGATTTCGCTCTCTGTTAGCTAACGTGAATTCTGCTTAGCAAGGACCTGTGTCCTAAAATCTTGATTTGTGGGTGAAAGACAAGGGTTTTTCTCTGCTGAGAGCAGCAGAGGGGTGGGTTTGGTTGGCTGGATTTGGTCAAGTTTAAAAATCTTCCAACCAAAAATTAAACGGGTATATGTTTTAGCGGGTAAAAGTTGTTGCATAGTGTTAGGTAAGTATTTGCGGGTTGTAGGTACTGTGGTGATTGCTCTAACCCCCTCCACGTGAGGTAATTATTACAGTGCTGAAAGGCGTAGGTTAATTGTTAACTGTTTTAAGATCTTTGTGTGTATGTAGTCTGTGCAGTGTTTTGTCAGTACTACTGCTCCCAGCAAGCATGCAGCAGGGGGTCCTTTCTGTTACATGTGCATGTTAGTGTGATATGTTGGTGTTTTATGTCTTTTCTGTGATTGTGCCCAATTGTGTTGTATGTGTGTATATTGTTGGGTAATTGTCCAGTGTATGTTTTGTCAAAGTCTGTTTTAGGTAAGAGGTTAGAGGCAATTTTGAGGCTAGTGTTGTCTTGGAAATTCGCTTTAATGAATTTCTCCTTACCGTGAGTACTCGCAGTTGGATGCGCAGAAATCCCCCATAAAGCTGTGCGAAACTCGCTTACCACGACTGCAGCTAAACTACACGATTCCTGCCCATCCAAATGGGTTAGCTCTGTTGAAATGTGGGTGATTGGAGCTCCGTTACCCCAGAATGATCAGGCGACACTCTCAGGATGATGTTTGAATTCACATAGGGGCCGGCTTCAGACTCAGCCCCCGGTTTTATTACAAGCAGACACACGCCCCCCACATGAATAAAGTCAATCCCCTCCCACCGAACAATGTAATGGGGAGTGCCTATACACAGGATATACATTCCGATTGGAGCATAGCCTTTCCTATTATCTATCACTGGTCCTCCCCCATGAGCCCTCTGAGGTCAGCAGACTTCCTCCCCTTCCCCCCCTGAGCCCTCTGAGGTCAGCAGACTTCCTCCCCTTCCCCCCATGAGCCCTCTATGGAGGGCATACTTCCTGTCCTACTAGCTCCTATTGGTATGCAAATTCCTTGTACAAGCATCCCCTAGGAACACCAGTCTGTACCTGGATGGGCCCGATACGATCGTTATTAAAACACATCCATCCGGATACAGTTCAGGTCGGTAATGGGTTGTAAGATATGCATAAGCCTACACTCAGAGTTCGTACCGCTTGGCGCCTAGCGTTACGAAGTCCATGTGGTACTATGCTGCTGATATGTGGATACAGGCCCGCGGCCTACCGCCGGCGGCATTCGCATCGAATGGTGGTATACACGCCGGTCTATAAGCGCAGATCCGCCATCTCATCCATTACCGAGCTGAGTACTGTAATACATACATTGTACATGCGCATGGCCCAATTGCAGCCTTCAGAGCTTTAATTAAGCCACACGAGAGACATATGAATAACACTCATATATGACACATTTAAAGTTCAACCAACAATACAAAATTTCCATGACAGTGTCTGCCATGTGCTTCTCGGTAGGGGGCCATTCTAGTGTCTGCCATGTGCTTCTCTGTGGGGGGCCATTCTAGTGTCTGCCATGTGCTTTTTCTGGTGGCCATTTTACTGACTGCCATGTGCTTTCTCTGGTGGCCATTTTGTTGACTACCACATGTGCAGTAATCTCTATGCAATGTGTATGCAGCTTTCTATATGCATTTGACCCATATTGTGTTTTTAATCCAAAATTTTTACAGTTTAAGTTGTTTGATTTTAGCTTTAAATTTGCGTATTGCCAGCCAATTTAAAGTGTGTTAAGTGAGTTTTCCCCTCATGTGTTCCACATTTAGTGAAGTTTGGGTTTTTGCGCATAGATTTCTTGTATAGTGATTGTGTTTCTCTTGTCAAAAGTAGTTCCTTATTGTAAAGCGGGTTTGTTTTAAGCTGCTGTGTTGCGTGTTTCGCGTCCAGCAGACTTTTTGTGTAAACGCTTTTAGGTGGTTGCAGCGAAGATCGCAGGTGTAGTGCAGATCGTTTAGCGGTGCTGGTAGGAGTGATTTTTGCGTCAGCAACAGGGTTATTTTTGGAGCAGTTTTTCGGTTCACCTCTGTGTAATTGCTTTACTGCTAAACATCCCGTGTTTTTCATAAGGATCCATTTTGTCCTTTTTAACGGTTTTTCAGGTTGAAAAGGGGTTTTTCTGCGTGTATTAGGAAAGTTTTTTCTTTACACAAATTTCCTAAAGGTCAGTTAGCAGGTTTCCGGCCAACCAGTGACCCCTAAGTAACATCCAAGAACCCCTCTTTTTGTTTTGACTTGTGTTAGCTACTGTGTGCAAGGAGAGAAAAGCCACTTTCATCATTGTGCGGTGTAGCCTGCCAAACACAGTGGGTGATGAGAACCACATAAATTACGCTGTGCGTGTGGGCGGTCCAGGGAAGTGTAACGCTTAGCCTGGTTACCACAAACACTTCGGGTGGTCAGGATCACATAAATTGCGCTGTGGGAGTGAGAGGTGTGCTCTCAGTCTGACCGCCACTAGATGCGCTTCGACTGATCGATAAGAATCACATAAATTACGCTGTGCTGGGAAAGTGGTGGAATCAGGCCTCTCGGTAGGATCCCACCGAGTGCTCCAGGGGGTAAACAGGTACCCGGACGCGGGATATATACCAGTGACTAGTCACGACGGGCAGTAGTCAGTCCATGAAGAGAGAGGGGGAACCAGCCCTCTTCAGGGTAAGGACAGCTGCACAACTGATGAAGGTGAGTTTGGGGGGGAAGTCTACAGAACCCCTCAAAAGGTGGAATAAATGGTCGAAGGGTACCAGATGGGAAATTCCCCGGGAAGGTACATTTGACGCATGGAGGTGGGAAAAATTCATCTCTGAATTTGGACCACGGATGCAGGCGTCAGAACTAGAGATCGCACAGCTATGGCTTCACAGGTCAATCCAATTAGGGAAGCAGGGCATACATAAACTGGTGTCTGTCCGGAAGAACCAGGTGATGTATACCTGGCCTCCAGAGGGAATAAAACAGGAGGATCCGGTGTCAGAGGTGAAGGAAGCTCTTTCAGGGCTGACTCTACTAAGGCAGGCAGGATCAGGGTCTGCTGGGGTTCCCGAACAACCAACAGTGGCTGAGAGAAGTATAACTGCACCTGTCTCTTCTGCTAGTGACGTCACTCTTGATGTACCTTCCGTGTCTTCTGTATCTATGCCTCAGCCTCTACTGCTACCTCTCCCTTCTCCCTGCTTCACCCCAGCTCCTTCTGTTTCCAACTACGAAGTCTTCTCAACAACCGATTTGCAGACTATCTGTGAATCAAGGGGCATAGACACCTGGTTAAGAAACAGGGCAGATTGCATCAAAGCACTACGAGCCACTGATCAGACCCCTACCCCCCAGCTATTCCCTGATCTGAGGGACCTCAAACCTGAAGGTGCAGTAAGCGAGGTGGTTAATCTAAGCCCACCGATGAAGCTGGGCCAGCCCTTACACTCTTCCCGGACCGAGGCCTATCCGGTCAGGGTGCAGCAATTTGAAGGTCCTCCCAATGCACAGGGGGAGGGGACTTTAGGGGAACGGGTAGTTCGGCATGTCCCCTTCACCCCGGCAGAGATCCGCACTATTCTGGCTGAGCTCCCGGACTATCGAGTCAATCCGAGAGGATTTGCTCGAATGTTTGGACAAAACCAGTTCAGCTATGGTATGAGCGGGTCAGATTGTGCGCAGATCCTGCGGGCAAAGGTAGGCATGGAAGTGGCCAGTACAGTGATTGCAGGGTGCTCTATAACCACTCATGAGGAGATGACTTCAGGGGGCAAAGAGTTTTGTGCACAGCTAAAGGCAAAGCTTCCAGAAATGTATGGTGCTACCTCTACTACGGACATGATGAAGCTCACCCAGGGTCCTAATGAGGAAAGCGCCTGCTTCTGGTGCCGTCTCAAGCAGACGGCACTGGATGCGGATCTGGAAGTTGGACCTGATGCTCCAACTGAAGGGGTAAAGGTGACCGTGATGCACATTCTGTTGCGGGCCAAATTTTTGGAAGGCATTGATACTAAAATTTGGGAAAGGCTGGTTCTGGCCCGACCCGAATATAATGAGATGTCTATCCCTGCTATCCTTTCCACTCTTGCGGCAATAGAGAGGGAAATGGATAGAAGAAAACAGGACAAGGCCAAAGTTCTTATGTCCCAGACCCCACACGAAAAACCAAGGGATCTGGGTCACTGGAAGGATAGGCCCCCACCCAGGTGTTTTCAGTGCCACCAAACGGGGCACATGAGGAGGAGCTGTCCCCAATTACCTAAAGGTCGGTGGCAGTTCATTCCTGATGAGTCCTCCGCCCCTGTGACCACCGTGGTAAGTAACTCCTATGAATCCTCATAGGAAGTTGACAAATCGATGTCGGCCCAAGTCCATCTTTTTCTAGAGGAATTAAAACATCCCCTCCCTTGCCTCACCGACACCAGTGCAGCAAGAACGGTCTTGCGAAAACAGGACATCCAAGGCAAGGTACCCCTCTCAGGGGAAAGCCCTCCTAACCCCTACTAACCTCACTATCAAACAATGCACTATTCTTAACCCAGCTTCTCTTCTTCCTGTGTTGGAAGATGAGAAGGGGGGGAGGACAGCAATGACAGTGCTGAATTTTGCAACCCGACTAACAATACTTACACCTCTTCTGCTAACATGTCTTCTTTGTCCACTACTAACCTCTCTTCCAAAGGACACGACTGCATTTCTTTGGTGGAACTGGAGTCAGTGGCGACACACCCCGTATCACCCCGAGAGTAGCGGTAAGGTTGAACGTCTCAACGGAATCCTTAAAAACAGGATCTCCAAAATCATGGCCGATACCCAAAAACCTTGGCCTGAGTGTCTCCCCCATTGCCCTCTATTCCATCCGGAATGCCCCTCGGCAACCACATGGGCTGTCACCCTACAAGGTGTTGTTTGGGGGACCTCCCAAAACAGGGTTGTACTTTCCTCAACAGTTGTCGTCTTTGCATTCACAGCTTACAGGTTACGTGCAATCTCTGCAACGGGAGCTGCAGAAGATACACCACCGGGTTCGTAAATCGCTCCCGAATCCAAATGCAATAACGGGTGTTCTTTCTATTGAGCCAGGTGATTGGGTCGTCCTAAGAAACATCAAAGAACCGGACTCGAGCCACGGTTCACCGGACCATACCAAGTCCAGCTGACGACACCTACCTCACTCAAACTCGAGGGACGAGACAACTGGGTGCACGCAAACCACTGCAAGAAGCTTTTCAGCTACACCAGAGAATGAGGGGTGTCATTTTCCTGTTTGTTTGTATGTCTTACATGTGTGTGAACGGAGGAAAAGATCGCAGATACCCCAACCTTTTATTTAAAATGCATCTGCGTTTAGCCAGAACCGCCAACAAAACCAACAGTTGGGTATGCTCTAAGCCCCCACCCAGTCATCACAGGTCCGCAATGGCCGCTGTTCATGCCCTATATGACATCCGCGTCGGCATGAAAAAGCAAGGGACCCCTGGTCAGCCCCCACGTAGACATTTGTCGGTAGAACTTAATGACACATTTTTAGCAGGTAACATCAGTTTTAGCACCAATATTAGCTCTAGCTTCTGTAGGGCCCTCACCAGTCCATTATGGGTAACTGGACAGCTAGGCAGCCCTCAGGTGTGCTTTAACATCAGCTTTGGCGCAGGTAACAAGTTTGTTGGGACTACCACCTGTGAGGGAGGTATAACTGTCAATCTGACTAACCAGACTTCCCTTCTGAGTAACCACACTGACCGACCAGACCACATTTGTTGGAAGGACGGATGTGATGTGCAGACTGAGGGAGCAATCCCCCAGTCTGTGCAATTGTTACTCAGTGCCAGAGGCCGAATGAAGAACTCCTCCTAAAATGCAATAATAAACACAGTCCAGTAAAAAAAAACAAAAAAAAAAAAACACAACAGTGCTCCTTGTTTCCCAGTGTAAATGGTAAAATTTCGCACTAACCAGAACGCGCATAGGTAATGCGCATATGTATATATATATCCTGAAGATCCTCTCTCCACTTGAGTCTGGTCAGGTATGTGGCTGGGAAGGATGGAGATCCTACGCCCTCATGTGGTGAGAAGTGATTCAGCAGGTCAGAGCAATAGCGATCGAAGTAAGCCTCCAAAGGAACTGGCACAGGAATCCCCAGGGCTACAAAGATGGAAGAAGCTCCTCACAGGAGACACAGGGGAGCACCCATAGTGTAGTAATTAAAACTTTTATTGAGAACAGCACAGGTGCAGAATACAATAGAATAGCCAAGTATGAGCAAACACACTGACCCTTCCGGAAGTCAAAATGGCCGCCGGGCCTCCCCGTGGCACCGGCGGCCCGGTGCCAACGGCGTCCTGGGTCCCACTCGACGCGTCTCGTGCGCACGCACCTCTTCAGACCTCTCCTGCTCTGCTCAGACAGGTCCATACTATTTTCTGTGTGGTTCGGCAGCCTATAGAACATTTCCCCAGAACGCGAAAGGTTCGTGTGCCCTCATAAAGCTAGTCCCCACATCCTATGTAGTGATGGATCATGAAGAGGTGATGGTCCACAAGAAGGTAAGGATGGCAGGGAGAGTTCGCAGGGAGCTGTTCTCTGAGGGTGACCAGGCATGGGCTTGGTTCCCCTCACGGATAGGTTGGGGAATAGAAACTTATGAAGCGCCTGAACAATTTTTCTGTCATTGTGGATAGTATGTTTAATGAGACCGTAGAGGCTGTCAGAGAAATTGCCCAAGAACAACGGCAGATGGGAATTTTAGTGCTTCAGGAGAAGATGGCCCTTGATTACCTTTTAGCCGCCAAAGGGGGGTTCTGTGAGTTCATCGGAGAGGATTGTTGTACTTGGATAGAAGACACCGATGACAAGGTCCAGGCCCATATGGACAAAGTTAGTGAACTACAGGGA
>NW_028318443.1:0-127500 GCF_062004578.1 Staurois parvus
CCCCCGTTTGTGCCCTTCTCCCTCCCCCCGTACTGTGCCTTTCTCCCTCCCCCCGTACTGTGCCCTTCTCCCTCCCCCCCGTACTGTGCCCTTCTCCCTCCCCCTGTACTGTGCCCTTCTCCCTCCCTCTGTATTGTGCCCTTCTCCCTCCCCCCGTACTGTGCCCTTCTCCCTCCCTCTGTATTGTGCCCTTCTCCCTCCCCCTGTACTGTGCCCTTCTTCCTCCCCCCCCCCCCCGTAGTGTGCCCTTCTCCCTCCCCCTGTACTGTGCCCTTCTCCCTCCCCCCGTATTGTGCCCTTCTCCCTCCCCCCCGTACTGTGCCCCTTCTCCCTCCCCCCCGTACTGTGCCCTTCTCCCTCCCCCTGTACTGTGCCCTTCTCCCTCCCTCTGTATTGTGCCTTCTCCCTCCCCCCGTACTGTGCCCTTCTCCCTCCCTCTGTATTGTGCCCTTCTCCCTCCCCCTGTACTGTGCCCTTCTGCCTCCCCCCCCCCCGTAGTGTGCCCTTCTCCCTCCCCCCGTACTGTGCCCTTCTCCCTCCCCCCGTACTGTGCCCTTCTCCCTCCCCCTGTACTGTGCCCTTCTCCCTCCCCCCCGTACTGTGCCCTTCTCCCTCCCCCCGTACTGTGCCCTTCTCCCTCCCCCCCCGTACTGTGCCCTTCTCCCTCCCCCTGTACTGTGCCCTTCTTCCTCCCCCCCCCCCGTAGTGTGCCCTTCTCCCTCCCCCTGTACTGTGCCCTTCTCCCTCCCCCCGTAGTGTGCCCTTCTCCTCCCCCTGTACTGTGCCCTTCTCCCTCCCCCCGTATTGTGCCCTTCTCCCTCCCCCCCGTACTGTGCCCTTCTCCCTCCCCCCCGTACTGTGCCCTTCTCCCTCCCCCCCGTACTGTGCCCTTCTCCCTCCCCCCCGTACTGTGCCCTTCTCCCTCCCCCCGTACTGTGCCCTTCTCCCCCCCCCTCCCCGTATTGTGCCCTTCCCCCCCCCCCCCGTACTGTGCCCTTCTCCCTCCCTCTGTATTGTGCCCTTCTCCCTCCCCCCGTACTGTGCCCTTCTCCCTCCCCCTGTACTGTGCCCTTCTCCCCCCCCCCGTATTGTGCTCCTCCCCCCCCCGTCTATTGTGCCCTTCTCTCTCCCCCTGTACTGTGCCCTTCTGCCTCCCCCCCGTACTGTGCCCTTCCCCCCCCCCCCTACTGTGCCTTTTTGTATTGATTAGTCCTTGATTTATGGCACGTTTACTTATTGATTAAAATCACTTTTATTGAAAGTACTAATAAATCTGTTTAATTCTATCAACTATTTATACTTTAATTCTTGAGTGTAGATGTGTAAATTGGGGCAGGCTGGTAGGGGCCCCAGTGCATTACTTTGCTCAGGGGCCCATGATGATGTTAAAATAGTACAGAGATGATCCTCCTGCACTACCTCCCTACCCCACGTGACCCCAAAAGACAAACAAAGCGGCCGCAGACACCTAACTATATTCCAAAAGCGTGAGCAAAGTAATGCACTGGGGCCCCTACCAGCCTGATCCCCCCCCCAGCTCCCCCCCTAATACTCACCCAAGCCCAGGGCCATCTTAATATCGTCATGATTATAAGCACGACAGGGTGCTGCGCTACTTAGTGAATGATCAGTGGAAAAATAAATGACAAACTCAATGTAAATACGTCCCCATCCAAGTGTGAACATAACATATAAATGGTGCAAACAATGCCAAGTGACAGTACCGGCCGCAAAAAAAAAAAACAGCTAAATATTGCTGGTGACACAAGTGAGTAAATCAATATTGCTGATGTATAAAAAGTGACTCATTCCCTAATGATCAATCAAAAATAATTGATGAGATGGGATGGAAGCGTGGTGACGTCATATCCAGTACGGACGGCAGCCGCCATCTTGGTAATCCCAATCCCATAGGACGGAAGCATGGTGACGTCATAAACCGGTACAGACAGCAACCGCCATCTTGGTACTCCCAATCCCATAGGACGGAAGCATGGTGACATCATATCCAGTACGGATGGCAGCCGCCATCTTGCTAATCCCAATCCCATAGAACGGAAGCATGGTGACGTCATAACCGGTACGGACAGCAGCCGCCATCTTGGTACTCCCAATCCCATTGGATGGAAGCGTGGTGACGTCGTATTTGGTACGGACAGCAGCCGTCATCTTGGTACTCCCAATCCCATAGGACAGAAGCGTGGTGACATCATATCCAGTACGGATGGCAGCCGCCATCTTGGTACTCCCAATCCCATAGGACGGAAGAATGGTGACATCATATCCAGTACGGACGGCAGCCGCCATCTTGGTACTCTTAATCCCACAGGACGGAAGTGCGGTGACGTCAAATCCAGTACGACCGGCAGCCGCCATCCTGGTACTCCCAATCCCATACACTTTCCCTGCAGTGTTTTTACTGCAAGAATTTTGCCTGTTTTGGTCTGCGGACCTATTTTAAATGTGAGTCGTGCTTTTTAGATGTTATTCAAAATATAGTTGTGATGTATTACACTATGGTAGTCTTCTTGCTTGCATCTTCCATGTGAGGCAATGGGGATGAAAGAGGTCTGCGGCCATTGCTGGAGCATGCTTGTGAGTGTTTGTCGGCGCCATTGGAGATGACCTTTTTGCTCTCTGATTGCATCAAGGACCAATTTCTTGGATATCATCGTTGAGGCTTCCTATGCTTTGTGACTCCTTGTGGGTCACATTTTGAAGGCACATTCTAGCCGATGGAGGATTTATTCATATATGTTTGCAGCACTGGATGTGTCAAGGACTGAAGATTTACTGTGGTTTTTTTTTTTTCTGAATATTTGAGACTGTCATATTTATATTTATTTTTGGGACTGAGTCACTTTTTTGATTTTTTTTCTTTTCTTTTTTGATTGAGTCACTCATCAATTATTTTTGATTGCTCATTTGGGACTGAGTCACTTTTTTTATACATCAGCAGTATTGATTTATTCACTTGTGTCACCGGCACTATTTAGCTTTTTTTTTTGCGGCCGGTACTGTCACTTGGCATTGTTTGCACCATTCATATGTTTTCATATGTTATGTTCACACTTGGATGAGGGACGTATTTACATTGAGTTTATGTCATTTATTTTTCCACTGATCATTCACTAAGTAGTGCAGCACCCTGTCGTGCTTATAATCATGACGATATTAAGACGGCCCTGGGCTTGGGTGAGTATTAGGGGGAGCTTGGGGGGGGGGGGGCAGGCTGGTAGGGGCCCCAGTGCATTACTTTGCTCAGGGACCCATGATGATATTAAGACAGCCCTGGGCTTGGGTGAGTATTGGGGGGGGTCAGGCTGGTAGGGGCCCCAGTGCATTCCTTTGCTCAGGGACCCATGATGATATTAAGACGGCCCTGGCTTGGGTGAGTATTGGGGGGTGGTCAGGCTGGTAGGGGCCCCAGTGCATTACTTTGCTCAGGGGCTCATGATGATATTAAGACGGCCCTGGGCTTGGGTGAGTATGGGGGGGTCAGGCTGGTAGGGGCCCCAGTGCATTACTTTGCTCAGGGGCTCATGATGATATTAAGACGGCCCTGGGCTTGGGTGAGTATTGGGGGGGGGGGTCAGGCTGGTAGGGGGCCCCAGTGCATTCCTTTGCTCAGGGACCCATGATGATATTAAGACGGCCCTGGGCTTGGGTGAGTATTGGAGGGGGGGGCTGGGGCGGATGCTGCACAGAGAAGGTTTTTTTACGTTCCTGCATAGAATGCATGAAGGTAAAAAACCTTCAGCCTTTACAGCCACTATAACTTTATTGCTATCACAAAGGGGTGAACAAATCCCCTGATAGCTTTGGGCAGTGACAGGTACTCTAATGGAGACATCAGGGGTCTATTAGACCCCTGATGTCTAATCTGCCTTCCATTTCAGCTAATCAAGCACAGATCTTGTTTGATCAGCTGTTTCCCTGGCTGTGATGGAATAGCAGCTCTGAAACTGGAAGCGATGAAAACCTAATCTCTTCCGACTTCATTCATCACAGAGGAGATGGGGAACAGACGTTCCTCCATCTCCTCAGTGGACAACTGACCCGACCACTCTGGGAGAGCCCAGGAATGGTGGTGGGGAGCATCAGGAGTGGGCTACCACGTGCTCTAAAATTTACCACCACTCGGATCCCTTTAACCAGCCATGATCCTGCTATGACCACTTGCTGCCATGAACATTTCTAGACGTATGCTAAGCAGCAAGCAGTTGAGATTGATCCCACTGCCTTGACATTTCCAGTGATCTCTACCAATTTCCTGAGCTTTTGGGTAATCCTAAATGGGGACAGGCGAATACCAGCCCAGGCCTGGAGATCAGCTTTGGGATTGCCAAGACTCCAGTGCACACTGGATCGAGAGGGTGTAGGCAGGGCTGTCGTAATACATGAGCAACCCTGGGCACTGCCCTGGGCCCCAGGTGCTTGGGGGCCCCGTGATAATCTTGCATTGCATCATACTAACTGTGAGAACTAGCGTAAAGGGTAGAGCTTTTCCCAGCACACACACTCGCTTTCTTTTTTAAGGGCCTTTTAGCCCGATTTTATTTAAAGGAAAGTTCCATACAATAGGGGTATCCACCATCAATACAAATGAAACAAATATTTAGCCTCCTGGCTCTCTCAGGTATACAGCCCCTGGCTGCTCTGGCTCCACCTCTCCTAGGTGGAGCCCTCCTGACTCCTGGCCAATGACCTCCTGCCTGCCGGGGTGGAGCCCAGAACCCTAGTCAGGTTATTATTTAAAGCCCTGCAGACACCTGTATAATTAGTGTGTTGGGGGTTCAGAAAACACGGACCCAGGATTGGAGATTTCATCCCTCCCAGATCACTTTGAAATCTCCAGGTTCCAGATCCCAAATGGACTTTACAAACAAATAAGGAATCTGGAAAGCCACTTTCCTCTGCATTACAAAAACCCTCTGGATCCCCTCAGCTTGTTTAGTTGATAATCCTGGGATATAACCTTGATTCTCACAGTGACAGTGCCCAGAACTGCCACATAACCAACAGTCCCGGATTTGCTGGGACAGCTACGCTTTTTGCTAAGCTGTCCCAGAAAGGCCCGGTCCAGCATCCCAGACCCTGGACTGTGCCCTCCTGATCCCAATACCCCATACTGTGCCCTTTTGTTGTGTTGATTAGTCTTTGATGTCTGCCAAGTTTTCTTATAGTTTTAAAATCAATTTTATTGAAAGTACTAATAAATCTGTATTTAATTCTATCAACTATTATACTTTAATTCTTGAGAGTAGGTGTGCAAATTTTGGCAGGCTGGTAGGGGCCCCAGTGTATTACTTTGCCCAGGGGCCCATGATGCTATTAAGACGGCCCTGCTCCAGATGTGATTGATCTGTATGACAAGCAAGGAACAAACTCTCAAAATCGGCTTGGGCGACATTTAACCCGAATTTAACTCCATTAACCTTTAAAGCTGATTGTATCTGAGAATCCATCTGTCTCCGTGCCTGCCTTTTGTTTTATTGGAACTTTGGTTTGCAGAAGAAAAGGTGGACAATCTGCTGAAAAAAATTATATATGTGTATATATATATATATATATATATATATATAAATATATATATATTGTGTGTGTGTGTATGTATGTGTACATATTTATACTGTATATGTGTGTGTTTATAATATATATATATATATATATATATATATATATGTAATATTCCTCATTAGCCACAAAGGTTATACATCCACTTGGTGTGCACCAAATTATTTTGCAAACCCAGCTATTCCTTGGTAAAAGTAGCAGTGACATCACTACTGTGCTGTACATAGGCTGTGCAGAGAGAGAAGGACTGTGGGAGGGGCCCATCAGGCACCACCCACTAAAGGCTGTCTGTAGAAAACTACAGGAGGGGGCGGGTACAAGACCAGTCACAGGGAGAGAGAGCAGCAGTGACCAGTCTTTATTACAGGAGGTAGAGACTTGCACTGGATCAATGCACAGATCTGGAAGAAATTCCCAAATCACACCAAGATCCGAGGAAGAATACACATGACTCTTTTTGTGTATCTTGGAGTTCAGCCTGGTATTAAACCCAAAAACAAACATTTTTTTTTATATTGCAGGTGATCAGTTCTTAGATATGACAGCTGCATTCCTTTTTTAGGCTTTCTTTCTTCTTTGTTTTTTTTTCTTTTGATCTGGTGATCTAGCCGGCAAGTCTGTTGTTTTTCAAAAGAACAAGCTCTTCAGCAAATGTATTTGTTTGCAGGGAATGAGACAAACCATTTTTAACACTGACAAGGGTGCTTACAATGATCACCTTTTTTTTTTTTTTATTTGTGCAAAGAAAAAAAAAATGCTGCTGTAACTGATTATAAAGTGCTGATATAAAGTGCGATATAGAGTTTGGCTTCCATTTGTTACTGTATTCAAAGCGGAGCGGCCCCCACTACCACCCCCAAAAAAAAAGTCAGCAGCTACAAATACTGTAGCATGCTGACTTTTAATATTAGGGCACCTACCTGTCCACGGATCCAGCGGTGTCCTCACCCAGAGCTGATGCTTCAATCAGCTGTCGGGTGCTGGCGCCGCCATCTTGACTAAGGGAAACTGCCAGTGAAGTCTTGCGGCTTCGCCGCTGGTTTCCTACTGCACATGTGCGAATCACGCTGAACTTTATGAATGGGCTGCAGTCCTCTGGGACCATGGAAGTGTCCAAGGGGGCTTGGGAGGAGGTGGGTAGGGCGGCGTGGTGAACTTTCAGCTCAGATCGCCGCGTAGGGTTGTCACCTCATCCCTTTAAAACCGAAAACAAATTAATTTCACAGGTTCTGATTAAGGTGGAAATTAAACTCACGTAGTGCTGTATCTGAATTAAATTAGCCTCAGAGCCTGTGTCATTAACCTCTTTGCACTGGCCGCACGCAAATGTGCGGTCTCCCGGTGTCTGGGCCTTGCCGCCGAGCGGCCGCACTTTTGCGTGCAATTAAGAAAAACATATGTGCTGAGAGCGTGCGCCCTGCACCCCCAGGCATCTGCTAACACATTGGGCACCCGCTGAAATAAATGGGCTTCCCTACAAGTGGCATGCGAAAACGCATGCGCACTCCAATTTAAGTCTTCTAGTAGGCTCCCCAACCAAGACTGACAATGCTAGGCTTCCTTACAATGGGCTTCCTTACAAGTGACATGCGGAAACGCATGCGCACTCCACTGTAAATCTGCTAGTACACTCCCCTCCCCCCAGACTGACAATGCTGCTGTCCAAAGGGCTGAATGGGCTTCCTTACAAGTGACATGCGGAACGCATGCGCACTCCACTGTAAATCTGCTAGTACACTCCCCTCCCCCCAGACTGACAATGCTGCTGTCCAAAGGGCTGAAAGGGCTTCCTTACAAGTGACATGCGGAAACGCATGCGCACTCCACTGTAAATCTGCTAGTACCAGGGGCGGACTGACCATTTGGAAACTCGGGCACTGCCCGAGGGCCTGGGGTCAGTAGGGGGCCCCATGAGATGCCCCTGGTACCTTTTTAACAGGCTTTTTGAGTTTGGGCAAGGACACAGGGGCCCCATGATCCCCTATTGCCCAGGGGCCCCAAGAGTTGTCAGTCCGCCCCTGGCTAGTACACTCCCTCCCCCCAGACTGACAATGCTGCTGTCCAAGGGGCTGAATGGGCTTCCCTACAAGTGACATGTGGAAAGGCATGCGCACTCCACTTTAAATCTGCTAGTACACTCCCCTCCCCCAGATCAATGCTGCTGTCAAAATGGCTAAATGGACTTCCCTACAAGGGACATGCAGAAACGCATGCGCACTTCACTTAAATCTGCTTGTAATCTGCCATGGCGAACAGAGCTGGAAGTGGGAGTGGGTACCTGTCAAAGCCAGGTATCTGCTCCCCCCCCAAAGGTGCCAAATGTGGGGCAGGAGGCAGAAAAGTGGTAGTGCTTCTACTTTTGGTGGAGCTCCACTTTAAATCTGCCAGTACATCTAACACACCGCCCAGAATGGGCGCTCCTTCATCCAGAGTGGGGGCGCTCTAATACAAGAGGTGTCTTACTGGCCTGATTACCAGGTGAAAACAGAAGGAAAAAAGCCTATTAAAAAAAAACTAATGCAGACACCACATCTAATTATTCGTAATTAGCAAAATGTTTGGTTTTGGGTTTAAAACCGCTTTAATTAGAATCATGCTACATTCACACTCTGTGCGTGTCCAGAATGTGCGGGAAAATCGTGCGCTTTCCTGCCGCACACAGAAACACCCTGTGCAAACATGCAGTGGTGCCTTTAATTCCCTATGTATCTGCAAACACGTGCCTTTTTAGTGCTTATCACAACGCATGGCGCCTCAGGGAATGCCTTTGCGTGTTTTGCACATGTAGGGCTCCCCGCTGAAATGAATGGGGCTTTCCTACAAGTGACGTGCGGAAACGCATGCACACTCCACTTTAATCTGCTAGTACACCTAATACTCCCCTCCCCCCAGAATGACAATACTGCTATCCAAGGGGCTGAATGGGCTTCCCTACAAGTGCCGTGCGGACACACATGCGCACTTTACTTTAAATCCTTTCCAGAGTGGGGGCGCTCTAATACAAGAGGTGTCTTACTGGCCTGATTGCCAGGTGAAAACAGAAGGAAAAAAGCCTATTAAAAAAAAACTAATGCAGACACCACATCTAATTATTCGTAATTAGCAAAATGTTTGGTTTTGGGTTTAAAACCGCTTTAATTAGAATCATGCTACATTCACACTCCGTGAGTGTCCAGAATGTGCGGGAAAATCGCACGCTTTCCCGAAGCACACAGAAACACCCTGTGCAAACATGTAGCTGTGCCATTAATTCCCTATGCATCTGCTAACACATGCCTTTTTAGTTCTTACCACAACGCATGGTGCCTCAGGGAATGCTTTTGCGCATTTTCCGCACGTAGGGCACCCCACTGAAATGAATGGGCTTCCCTACAAGTGACGTGCGGAAACACATGCACACTCCACTTTAAATCTGCTAGTACACCTAATGCTCCCTTCCCCCCAGAATGGCAATGCTACTGTCCAAAGGTGACCCCTGTGCTTTTTCATCCAGAGTGGGGGCGCTCTAATACAAGAGGTGTGTTACTGACCTGATCAGCAGGTGAAAATAGAGTGGAAAACAGTAAAAAAAAAAAAACTAATGCAGACACCACATCTAATGATTGGTAATTTGTTTGGTTTTGGGTTAGAATTGTGCTACATTCACACTCAGTGAGTGACCAGAATGTGCGGGAAAATCGCGCACTTTCCCGACACACACAGAAACACCCTGTGAAAACATGCAGCGGTACCATTAATTCCCTATGCATCTGCTAACACGTGCCTTTTAGTGCTTACCACATGGCATGGCGCCTCAGGGAATGCTTCTGTGCATTTTGCGCACGTAAGGCACCCCGGTGAAATGAATGGGCTTCCCTACAAGTGACGTACGGACACACATGTGCACTCCACTTTAAATCTGCTAGTACATATAATACTCCCCTCCCCCCAGAATGGCAATGCTGCTATCCAAGGGGCTGAATGGGCTTCCCTACAAGTGACGTGCGGAAACACATGCGCACTTCAGTTTAAATCTGCTAGTACACCTAATACTCCCCTCCCCCAGAATGACAATGCTGCTGTCCAAAGGTGACCCCTGTGCTTCTTCATCCAGAGTGGCGGCGCTCTAATACAAGAGGTGTGCTACTGGCCTGATCAGCAGGTGAAAACAGAGTGGAAAACAGTAAAAAAAAAAAAAAAAACTAATGCAGACACCACATCTAATGATTGGTAATTTGTTTGGTTTTGGGTTAGAATTATTCTACATTCACACTCCGTGAGTGACCAGAATGTGCGGGAAAATCACACGCTTTCCCGACACACAGAGAAACACCCTGTGCAAACATGCAGCGGTACCATTAATTCCCTATGCATCTGCTAACACGTGCCTTTTAGTGCTTACCACAATGCATGGTGCCTCAGGGAATGCTTTTGTGCATTTTGCGCACGTAGGGCACCCCGGTGAAATGATTGGGCTTCCCTACAAGTGACGTGCAGAAACACATGCGCCCCCCGTTGCACCTGCGTGGCATGAACGGAACCTAAGCATTCCTATCCCATAATGTTTCTGGATGTCACATAGTTCTTCATTGTGCGATCTCTCGGCCCCCGAGGACGCAGAGGGCGGAGTCGAGAACCAAGGAACACGCCTCCTCTGCTTTCCCAGGTTCATCAGCAATTGGCGTAGTTATTGAGTGATCAGGCAGCCAGGTGCGGACATTTCCAGCGGCTTAGCGGGTCGGTTTAAACGCGGCATAATCATTTCGCGAAACGCAAACAAATATTTTCTGCCTGTCAAGTATATCCGGTCCCGGAAGAGCGCAGATAGATGAGGCTCTAATCCTCCAGTTCTGCTGAGACCAGGACGTCCGGATAATCTGCCCTGTCACGGGGGAGAAGATATATAACCGTTTCTGGCAAGGCGACCGCCGCGGGCGATGCGCTCTATAATATCTCATTCCTCTTCTAATCCCCTGACCCGTGTTTTAATTAACAGCAGGTAAGCGAGTCTGGTGAGGACGCCGCAGTCTCGGGAGGTTGTGCGCGCTCGCTCCAGCCCGCGCTCCCCTCCCCGTGCCGTCTCCCCTCCCTGCTCGCTTTGACCTAAATGTCAGAGCGCGTTATTTCTGCCGTGCGGCGGAGGAGAGGAAAGCGCGCCCCGAGGGGGAAAGCAGAAAGTGGAGGGACGATGGATTCCAGGAACCCAGAATTAAGCGCAGGGTGCTGGGAGGACGACGGCGAGGGGGCGGGGGAGGGAAATCTGTCAGAATGAGAAGAGTGCTGGGACGTGCAGCAGTTCCCTTATACGATAAATCGCCATGATTGTCGCCATCTGTAATGCTCATGACACCTTTTGACACCTTTTTATGTCCAACCATTTCCAGTTCCAGATTGACCACTAGGCATAGTAGGCCTGCGCTTATAAAAGCTGGGGACAATCGCCGCCTTTTTTCTGCACGATTATCAGCAACAGGCATGATTTTTCCGTAAGAATATTCGGCTAGGCAAGATTAGATTTTAAAAAAAGTGAGTTTACTATCGCCGTGCGACATGGCTTTGTTTATAAACAAAGCCATGCCCTACCCATTCATTTTTATTATTGTGAGCACATGGCTTTGTTTATCTACTATCACTATTTCTGCCTATTTCTAAGCATAGTAGGCCTATCAGGGTTTTTTGTTTCAACTGGAACATGGCACCCCCCAGGATTGAATGTATGTAATGGCAAGGGGTGCTGGGGTATGCTGGTTTCTGGGGGATCTATTGTTGCTGGTGGGGGTATATTTTTGCGTGGGGGTCTATTGTTCCTGGGTTGGTCTATTGGTGCTGGTCGGGGGTGAGGTTCTTATGTTGCGGGGAGAGATCTATTGTTGCTGGGTTGGTCTATTGGTGCTGGGGGGGTGAGGTTCTTATGTTGCTGGGTGGGATATACTGTTGAGGGAGAGATCTATTGTTGCTGGGTTGGTCTATTGGTGCTGGGGGGGGTGAGGGTCTAATGTTGCTGGTGGGTGTCTTATGTTGTTGGGAGGGATATCCTGTTGAGTGCTCAGAGATGGGTAGGGGGCAGAACAAAGGGACAGTGTTCAGAGCTGAGTAGGAGGTGGAACCAAGGACAGTGTTCAGGGGTGGGTAGAGGGTGGAACCAAGGGACGGTGCCCAGAGGTGGGTAGGGGGTGGAACCAAGGGACAGTGCTCGGAGGTGAGTAGGAGGTGGAGCCAAGGAACAGTGCTCAGAGGTGAGTAGGAGGTGGAACCAAGGGACAGTGCTCAGAGGTGAGTAGGAGGTGGAACCAAGGGACGGTGCTCAGAGATGGGTAGGGAATAGAACCAAGGGACAGTGTACAGAGATGGGTAGGGGGCAGAACCAAGGGACAGTGTTCAGAGGTGGGTAGGGGGTGGAACCAAGGGACGGTGCTCACAGATGAGTAGGGGGCAGAACCAAGGAACGGTGCTCACAGATGGGTAGGGGATAGAACCAAGGGACGGTGTTCAGAGATGGGTAGGGGATAAAACCAAGGGACGATGTTCAGAGATGGGTAGGGGATAAAACCAAGGGACAGTGCTCAGAGGTGAGTAGGAGGTGGAACCAAGGGACGGTGCTCAGAGATGGGTAGGGAATAGAACCAAGGGACAGTGTACAGAGATGGGTAGGGGGCAGAACCAAGGGACAGTGTTCAGAGGTGGGTAGGGGGTGGAACCAAGGGACGGTGCTCACAGATGAGTAGGGGGCAGAACCAAGGAACGGTGCTCACAGATGGGTAGGGGATAGAACCAAGGGAAGGTGCTCAGAGGTGGAACCAAGGGACAGTGCTCAGAGGTGGGTAGGGGATAGAACCAAGGGACGGTGTTCAGAGATGGGTAGGGGATAAAACCAAGGGACAGTGCTCAGAGATGGGTAGGGGGCGGAACCAAGGGACAGTGCTCAGAGATGGGTAGGGGGTGGAACCAAGGGACAGTGCTCAGAGATGGGTAGGGGGTGGAACCAAGGGACAGTGGTCAGAGATGGGTAGGGGGCGGAACCAAGGGACAGTGCTCAGAGATGGGTAGGGGGTGGAACCAAGGGACATTGCTCAGAGATGGGTAGGGGGTGGAACCAAGGGACAGTGTTCAGAGGTGCGTAGGGGGTGGAACCAAGGGACAGTGCTCAGAGGTGGGTAGGGGGTGGAACCAAGGGACAGTGCTCAGAGATGGGTAGGGGGTAGAACCAAGGGACAGTGCTCAGAGATGGGTAGGGGGCGGAACCAAGGGACGGTGTTCAGAGGTGGGTAGGGGGTGGAACCAAGCGATGTTGCTCGGAGGTGGGTAGGGGGTGGAACCAAGCGATGTTGCTCAGAGGTGGATAGGGGGTGGAACCAAGGGATGGTGCTCAGAGGTGGTTAGGGGGTGGAACCAAGCGATGTTGCTCAGAGGTTGGTAGGGGGTGGAACCAAGGGACGGTGCTCGGAGATGGGTAGGGGGTAGAACCAAGGGATGGCACTCAGAGGTGGGTAGGAGGCAGAAACAAAGGGTGACTCAGAAGGGAGGAGTTCTTGCATCTATTCTCTGAGAGAAAAAAAGCCCTGAGGCCTATGATACCAGGAACAAGAAATGTTTTTTATCTGCACGTTTATCAACAGGGTGAACAGGCGATTTTTCAAAACATGATTTAACCATAAGAACAATATTAACTGAAGTAAGTTGTTAGTATTTTCATGCTGCACTGCTATTCAAGATTAGCCTTAAAACAAACAAACAAACATATCCAATTGCTACATGATATACTGTAGCTTTGTTTATAAACAAAGCCATGTCACACCCAGTCATTTTCAGAGTGGCAGACACATGGCTTGTTTCTAAACAAAGCCAGGGGTCAGCATGTCACCCTTTATTCCTGTGGTTACAGATGCCAGGGATAAAACCCCATTGTTTTTCCGTTAGATGACCAGCAGGTGGACTACACAAATTGGTCAAACATAATTTAGCCATAAGAACAATATCTAGCTGAAATACGTTTTTCACATTTGTGAGCACATGGCTTTGTTTATCCCTGAAGCCATTCGGTTAACACGTCAGCCTATTTCTTTCTAAGCACAGTAGGCCTGTACTGATAGATGCCAGGAACAATAATCAGCTTTTCTGGTACAGTTATCACCAGGGTGAACAGGCAAATTTGCTGAAATGATTTAGCCAAAGAATAATATTCAGTTGGAAATAGCTTTTCCTTTTATTTTTCCCAGGATCAGGCCCTCCTGTCCCTCTTGTATTGAACTGTATTGTTGCTGAATTGTCTCCTGTTATATTGTAAAGCTCTGAGCAAACTGTTGGCGCTATATAAATCCTGTATAATAATAATAATATATAAATCCTGTATAATAATAATATATAAATCCTGTATAATAATAATATATAAATCCTATATAATAATAATATATAAATCCTGTATAATAATATATATATATAAATCCTGTATAATAATAATAATATATAAATCCTGTATAATAATAATATATAAATCCTATATAATATAATAATATATAAATCCTATATAATAATAATATATAAATCCTATATAATAATAATATATAAATCCTGTATAATAATATATATATATAAATCCTGTATAATAATAATAATATATAAATCCTGTATAATAATAATATATAAATCCTATATAATATAATAATATATAAATCCTGTATAATAATGATAATATATAAATCCTGTATAATAATAATATATAAATCCTGTAGTATAATAATAATATATAAATCCTGTATAATATAATAATATATAAATCCTGTATAATAATAATAATAATATATAAATCCTGTATAATAATAATAATATATAAATCCTGTATAATATAATAATATATAAATCCTGTATAATAATAATAATAATAATATATAAATCCTGTATAATAATAATAATATATAAATCCTGTATAATAATAATATATAAATCCTGTATAATAATAATAATATATAAATCCTGTATAATATAATAATATATAAATCCTGTATAATAATAATAATAATATATAAATCCTGTATAATAATAATAATATATAAATCCTGTATAATAATATATAAATCCTGTATAATATATTAATATATAAATCCTGTATAATAATAATATATAAATCCTGTATAATATAATAATATATAAATCCTGTATAATAATAATAATAATAATATATAAATCCTGTATAATAATAATAATAATAATAATAATTTTGCTGCACTAGTAGCCAAGATTAGCTTTAAAAAAAGAAAATGTTCCCTATTAATACATAATGTTGCTTTGTTTATAAACAAAGTCTCCTCATACTCAGTCATTTTCAATATATAGTTCTTGCAGGTGCATGGCTTTGTTTATCTACAAAGTTATGTGATAGCCCATTTCTAAAAATATTAGGCCCGTGCTTATAGATGCCAGGGACAAGAATCGTCTTTTATCTTTACACTGAACAAGTGATTTTTCCAAACTTTATTTAACCATAAAAACAATATTTAGGTGAAATTTGCTGCTAGTTTTATCATGCTGCACTACCAGGTGAGATTGGCTTTAAGAGGAAAAAAATTCTCCAATTGCTGCATTTTATAGCTTTGTTTGTAAACAAAACCATGTTACACTCAGTTATTGTCACGGTTATAAGCACATGGATGTGTTTATCTCCAAAGTCAGGGGGAAAAAAAGCTGTAAACAAAGCCATGTGGTCGGGTTTTTTGCACTTTGAGATTATCAGTCATGTTGGAAAATTCGTGGCCGATTTGCAAAAACGGCCGATTTTCCCGGCAACGATGGCCAAATCGGCCGATTGTTTTAATGATAAAAAATCTGTGCATGAGCCGTGACCTGCAAGGGACAGAAGTGTGGGGTGAACTTTATGATTTAGTCGGCTGATTTTTTTTAATCGTTGGTGGTAACATTGGCTTACCGAACGACCGATTTCTCGTTTATCGTTCGAAAAATCGTCTGATGTTCGACCCGTCTATGGCCTTCATAAGGCTGCTTTCACACTGAGTTTTTCAAGTGTTTTGGCGTTAAAAAAAACACCTGAAAAGCTCAAGAAAACTGCTTCCCTGTGCTTGTGAATGTATATCTATGTATGTTTTCACACTGAGGCGTTGCATTTGCAGTGCGGGATAAAAAACCCCTGCTTGCAGCATCTTTGAGGCATGTTTGGGGAATTAAAAAAAAAATCAAATGCCTCTTCCTATTGAAATCAATGGTAACTGCCTCAAAAAGGCACCACACGTGTGGGAAGGTCTGTAAAAAGTCACATGATGTGAAGGGGGGGGGGCACGCTAACGCTTGAAAAACGTGCTAATTATAACCCAATGTTACAAAAACGCTCCAAAAATGCAATTAAAAAAAGTAATTTTTCAAGTGTTTTTGAGGCGAACCAGTGTGAAATCAGGCTAACTGCCACTGACATCCCCAGTGACACCAATACAGTGATTGGTGCTAATAAAAAGCCCTGACACTGTACTAATGGCACTGGGCAGGAAGGGGTTAACATCTGGGGCAATCAAAGGGTTAACTGTGTGCTGTTTTACTGTGTAAACATGCTGCTTTGTATTGCTCTGCTATGCTACTTAAATTTTTTTACTGGACATGTTTAATAGCATAGTTTTTTTTTTTTTTTAAATTGTGTTTTTTTTTTGTTTTATAGCGCAAAAATAAAAAAAACCACACAGGCGATCAAATAACATTGAAAGAAAGCTCCATTTGTGGGGAAAAAAGGACGTAAATTTCATTTGGGCACAGCATCGCAGCATGACCGCGCAATTGTCAGTTAAAGTAACGCAGCGCCGTATCGCAAAAAATGGCCTGGTCAGGACGGGGGGAAATCCTCTGGAGGGGGAGGGGTTAAAGTGTAAAGCTGGCCATAGATTTTTTTTTTTTTTTTTTAATGATTGGCTTCTGTCAAACAGGCAGGGCCACATGTGAATCGAATTTTGATCCATCTATGGCCAGCAATATTTCCTCAAATCCCCCTATGCAATTTCATATTCCTGAATCGTACATACTAGAGCTCCTCCTGCTTCAAATTCTGCACCTCCTCCCATTACACATGCAAATGTGGGGGGGGGCTCAGTTAAAAAACTGCTGACCCCTCAATCCCCTTCCATCCTACAGTTTGTGGGTCAGGCTAGACCAGGGGTAGGCAACCTGGGAGCCGCGAAACTACAAGTTCCATCATGCCTCTGCAAGTCTTAGCTGTAACTGTCAGTTTTGTAATCTTTGCAATGCCTCATGGGAAATGTAGTTCCACAACAGCTAGAGAGCCAGGGGTTGCCTACCCCTGGGCTAGACACTACAATTGTGTGCCCCCTAGTGGACGATCCTGGCCATTTAAACTGTGCGCAGTGAGCTTTCCTCTCTTCTCTAGCTGAGATCAGTGGTGGCCACTCTAGGCCACTCAAAGTGTACGCATGCGTATTGCGCTCTCTTTTTCTAGCTGAGCTCAGTATTGGCTGCTCCGGGCAATTCAAGCTGAACACATGCGCAGTGCGCTCTCTCCTTTAGCTGGACTCAGCCACTGCACCTAGAGAAGGAGAGAGAGCACTGCGCACATATGCAGTTCCCACTACCGAGCTCAGTTAGAGAAGTTAAGAGTGCATTGCGCAAGTACGTAGTTCCAATGGCCCTGAGTTCCCACTACCGAGCTCAGCTAGAGAAATTGAGAGTGCATTGCGCATGTACGTAGTTCCAATGGCCCCTAGTTCCCACTACCGAGCTCAGCTAGAGAAGCTGAGCGTGCATTGCGCATGCGTGTAGTTCGAATGGCCCTGAGTGGCCACTACCGAGCTCAGCTAGAGAAATTGAGAGTGCATTGCGCATGTACGTAGTTCCAATGGCCCCTAGTTCCCACTACCAAGCTCAGCTAGAGAAGTTGAGAGTGCATTGCGCATGTGTGTAGTTCCAATGGCCCTGAGTTCCCACTACCAAGCTCAGTTAGAGAAGTTGAGAGTGTATTGCACAAGTGCGTAGTTCAAATGGCCCTGAGCTCCCAATACTGAGCTCAGCTAGAGAAGTTGACAGTGCTTTGCGCATGTGCCTAGTTCAAATGGCCCTGAGCTCTCACTACTGAGCTCAGTTAGAGAAGTTGACAGTGCATGGCGCAAGTGCGTAGTTCCAATGGCCCTGAGCTCTCACTACCGAGCTCAGCTAGAGAAGTTGAGCGTGCATTGCGCATGTGTTCCCACTACCAAGCTCATTTAGAGAAGTTGAGAGTGCATTGCGCATGTGTGTAGTTCCAATGGCCTGAGTTCCCACTACTGAGCTCAGTTAGAGAAGTTGAGTGTACATTGCGTATGTATGTAGTTCAAATGGCCCTGAGCTCCCACTACAGAGCTCAGCTAGAGAAGTTGACAGTGCATTGCGCATGTGCTTAGTTCAAATGGCCCTGAGCTCTCACTACTGAGCTCAGCTAGAGAAGTTGACAGTGCATGTCGCAAGTGCGTAGTTCCAATGGCCCTGAACTCTCACTACTGAGCTCAGCTAGAGAAGCTGAGCGTGCATTGCGCATGCGTGTAGTTCGAATGGCCCTGAGTGGCCACTACCGAGCTCAGCTAGAGAAATTGAGAGTGCATTGCGCATGTACGTAGTTCCAATGGCCCCTAGTTCCCACTACCGAGCTCAGCTAGAGAAGTTGAGAGTGCATTGCGCATGTGTGTAGTTCCAATGGCCTGAGTTCCCACTACTGAGCTCAGTTAGAGAAGTTGAGAGTGTATTGCACAAGTGCGTAGTTCAAATGGCCCTGAGCTCCCAATACTGAGCTCAGCTAGAGAAGTTGACAGTGCATTGCGCATGTGCCTAGTTCAAATGGCCCTGAGCTCTCACTACTGAGCTCAGTTAGAGAAGTTGACAGTGCATGGCGCAAGTGCGTAGTTCCAATGGCCCTGAGCTCTCACTACCGAGCTCAACTAGAGAAGTTGAGCGTGCATTGCGCATGTGTTCCCACTACCAAGCTCATTTAGAGAAGTTGAGAGTGCATTGCGCATGTGTGTAGTTCCAATGGCCTGAGTTCCCACTACTGAGCTCAGTTAGAGAAGTTGAGAGTACATTGCGTATGTATGTAGTTCAAATGGCCCTGAGCTCCCACTACAGAGCTCAGCTAGAGAAGTTGACAGTGCATTGCGCATGTGCTTAGTTCAAATGGCCCTGAGCTCTCACTACTGAGCTCAGCTAGAGAAGTTGACAGTGCATGGCGCAAGTGCGTAGTTCCAATGGCCCTGAACTCTCACTACTGAGCTCAGCTAGAGAAGCTGAGCGTGCATTGCGCATGCGTGTAGTTCGAACGGCCCTGAGTGGCCACTACCGAGCTCAGCTAGAGAAGTTGAGTCCAATGCACATGCATGTAGTTCGAATGGCCCCTAGTGGCCATTACCGAGCTAAGCTAGAGAAGTTGAGAGTGCATTGCACATGTGCGTAGTTCAAATGGCCCCAATTGGCCACTACCGAGCTCAGCTAGAATTGATTCGAATTTCGGCCGAATTTTGTTTCATTATTTCAGATTCATTTAAATTTGTTTTTATTGTAATTCGGATACATCCAAATCTCCGAATAATGGAAAATTCGTCCAAATTTCGATCCAGAACGAAATGAAGTGCAGACGGCTATTTTCCATGAAATGATACCGTTGCTGTATACTGTGACATGGCGTGTATATTGTCAGGTATGTATTTATGCAGATTTGTAAACTTACTGACAGGTCCACTTTGAAGACCTAAAATCGTCAGGGACTTGTGTGACCTGCACAGGGGAAGAGCTAGTCCTGATCTCCCAGCAAATCCCAGGATTTCTTTTTTTTTTTCTTTAGTCTGCAAGATTAACTCTCAAAAGATTATTTTAACGGAAAACACAAAGTCACGTTATGTCGTTTTACAATGTTAATCGCTTCGGATTTAGCCGGGGCTTTCATGTATTAAAACAGGAAAAGTGTTCTTTTATAGTGGAACTCTTTTCCTGGCTCTCTTCATAGTACAGCAGTGCTCTCTGTATAGTACAGTGGTGCTGCGGTCACCATTGTGGCCCTACAGCGCTGAATCCAGGGTTCAATTCCCACCAGGGAAGCTGACTATACAGAGTCTGAACGTTTTTTCTAAGTTTGCTGGTTGCTGCAGTTTTATCACGAAATCCAAAAACAAGTGTTAGGTCATCCCCCCCACCTGACCGGGCCTTTTTTTGCGATACAGCGCTGCGTTACTTTAACTGACAATTGTGCGGTCATGCAGCTCAGTACCCAAATTAAATTTACGTCATTTTTTTCCCACAAATAGAGCTTTTTTTGGAGGTATTTGATCACCTGTGCGGGTTTTTTATATTTGGTGCCATAAACAAAAAAAGACCGACAATTTTGAAAACATTTTTTTTTTTACTTTTTCCTATAAAACATGTCCAGTAAACAAATTTAAAAAATCAAATTTGTGATTAGGTAAAACGCCAATCACAGTGGCCTTTTACCATGTGATCAGCTGTGTCCAATAACACAGCAGATAACAATGTAAATACAGTTTTTGGTTATCGGCAGCACTTTCCTCGCACTGTCACAGCGTGAGGAAAGTACTGCCGATAACCAGCAAATCTGACAGGGGAGATCTGCACTGATAATCAGTGCTGCACAGCAGTTCCCAGCAGTGGCACATAGTAGCAGTTCCTAGTAGTGCTGCCCATCAGTACCACCTATCAGTGCCCAGCATTGCTGCATATCAGTGCATCATCAGTGCCCACCAGTGCCCCCTCCTCAGTGCCTATCAGTGCTGCATATCAGTGCTGCCTACCAGTGCATCATCAATGCCTCCTCATCAATGCCCACCAGTGCCTCCTCATCAATGCCCACCAGTGCCCCCTCATCAGTGCCCATCAGTGCTGCCTATCAGTGCATCATCAATGCCTCCTCATCAATGCCCACCAGTGCCCCCTCATCAGTGCCCATTAGTGCTGCCTATCAATGCCCACCAATGCTTCCTCATCAATGCCCACCAGTGCCCCCTCATCAGTGCCCATCACTGCTGCCTATCAGTGCATCATCAATGCCTCCTCATCAATGCCCACCAGTGCCTCCTCATCAATTCTCACCAGTGCCCCCTCATCAGTGCACATCAGTGCTGCCTATCAGTGCACTTCAGTGAAGGAGAAAAATTACCTATTTTATAATAGAAACAAATAAAAACCCCAGTGGTAAGTAAATACCACCAAAAGAAAGCTCGATTTGTGTGAAAAAAATGATAAAAACGTAATATGGGTATCAGAGTGCGACAATGCTGAAAGCTGAAAATTTGGCCTGGGCAGGAAGGGGGTAAAAGTTCCGGTAGGCAAGTGGTTAATGAAAAAAACAATCTATACCCTAATCTTTTTGTAAAATATGAAAGATGATGTTACGCCGAGTAAATAGATACCCAACATGTCATGCTTTAAAATTGCGCACGTTCGTGGAATGGCGTCAAACAACAATTCCTAAAAACCTCCATGGGTGACGCTTTAAAAATGTATACTATTCTAGCGCTAGAATGATTTCTCTTGCTCTGACGTTCGCAGTGATACCTCACATGTGTGGCCTATGTATGCATTCACCACTACGCGTGAGCACGGGGGGGGGGGGGCATTATTTATTTATTTTTTACACTGTCCCTTTAAAAAATATTTTGCAATCACTTTTATTCCTATCACAAAGAATGCATGCACCCCCTGTGATAGAAATACCCAGTGACAGGTCCTCTTTATGGAGAGATCTTGGGTCAATAGGACCCCACACCTCTCCTCTACAATGTAGATCAAATAAAGCATTGTTCTAGTGCTTTAAAAGAAATGGCCTTGTTTACAAGGCGATGGAGCCGAAAGGGACATTGCTCCGGTCCTCCAAGGGCATAGAGATGAGTAGAGGCCATCTTTCTTTCAGTTATCTCTATGCCCAGCCGGCGCATGCATAGTTGCTTCAGAGGATACTGATTCCCATGTGATGCTCATCTTACCGCCACACCGGGATCGTCCGATGGTTTCTCAGGTAAGGCTGAGAACCACCGAGCAGTGGCGGCAGGCGGCGGCGAGGGGGCGGGGTCATTTTCGGCACCTGTATCGGTGCTTATTTTAATATCGGCCAAAGGCCGCTAGGGGTGTATTCGTCCGCAACGTTTTGGCCACCAAAATTTTGGTGCATCTCTAGTTGAAATAGAATGGAACGGATGTAAACAAATTTTCGGAGGAAGCTAGAAGGAGAATACGTGATGACGCTGTCGGTGAGGCGGTCAGGCTTTTCACCTCAGTGCTTGCTTCTCCTTGGGGGTCCCTGTCCATCGGTCATGAACATACGATGAGATGTCCCTAGAGAATGTGCATATGGTCCGATAATCAACTTGCATGCTGAGGTGTGCCAGATGATTGCCTTGGTCTTATCCATATCAGGGGCGGACTGACCATTCGAGCACTCGGGCACTGCCGGAGGGTCCGGGGTCAGCAGGGGGCCCCATGAGATGCCCCTGGTACCTTTTTTATAGGCTTTTTTGGGTGTGCTTTGAGTGTGGGCAAGGACACAGGGGCCCCATGATCCCCTTTTGCCCGGGGGCCCCATGAGTTGTCACTCCACCCCTGATCCAAATCCAGACGATTATGACCTTTTACACAAATGCGCAAAAAGATTGCGCTTCTGGTTAGTGAATTCACATTACCATTTTCTTATCACTCAAGTCACGGAATTGAATTATTACTTCAGTGGACTTCATATTTGCCACTGTTGTCACTTGACTACAGTCTATTGATTATTGATCATTGTAAAAAGGGGGTGCAGTACTAAAACTCAGTAAATAAAATATATCTCCAATAAATAGTTCATTAATAAATGATTAAAATGGTTCATAAAGTGACTCTTGTGCTCTTGTCGTTTCTGGAACCGGTGTCCGTGCAGTGATGTTGTAAGTAATGCGCACTCACCGGACGCGCATATAAAATGCGCCTTTAAATCAATATTCCAGATGTCATCAAGTTGAGTCAGGAACTAGGTGGTCTTCCCTCTAAGGGATGGTAGGTCATCAGACAGGATCCTTCGGGCTTTATGAATGATCCACGTCCGCCAGAGTTCCCCTTAAGGGGTTAAACTGGTATCAGGGGCGGACTGACAACTCATGGGGCCCCCGGGTAATAGGGGATCATGGGGCCCCTGTGTCCTTGTCCAAACTCAAAAAAGTGAAATATATATGAAAAAGGTACCAGGGGCATCTCATGGGGCCCCCCACCTGACCCCGGGCCCTAAGGCAGTGCCTGAGTTTCCAAATTGTCAGTCCGCCCCTGACTGGTATTGCTCCCTGGGTGGCAGATTCCCTCTCTGGATGCAAGGGTCCGTCCTGAGGCAGTATATCTGAGGATTGAAGACTCCCCCAGGGGGTTACAACAAAGGTGCGCCCAGGGGTGGACTGACAACTCATGGGGCCCCCGGGCAATAGGGGATCATAGGGCCCCTATGTCCTCACCCACACTCAAAACCACACCCAAAAAAGCCTATGAAAGGTTCTAGGGGCATCTCATGGGGCCCCCTACTAACCCTGGGCCCTCGGGCATTGCCCGAGGGCCCGAATGGTCAGTCACGCCCATGGTGTAGTAAGGTTTGATAAATTTAATGAAGCAAGTATAAAATATAATAAAAAATGATGCATCCAATGGTGGTTGCAATGAATAACAGATATTCCCTATGTAAGGGGCTGACCGTCCGGTATTAAAGATGGCCGCCGGAGCTCCACGTTGCGTGACGTCACGGCGTGATATGGCTCCTCCTGACGCGTATCATGCACAAGCACTTCTATGCTTGCTGGCGTTTGCTTATATTTCACTTGTATTACTATTTTTATTTTAGTGCTGCATCCATTTTATGAGTGGATGTAAACGAATGCCATTTGTTTACATCCCTTCTGTTTGTGTCTGGTTTTAGGCAAGAAAATGTTTTTATAGTTTTGTCACCTCTGATTGGTCTCTGCAACAAACCAATAAAAACAGATGTAGTGCTGTACAGAGGACACTGGGCCAATCACATCAGTCTCTAAACCAGAGGAGCTTACACTCTAATGTCCCACCACCTTCACACACTATCAATTTCTGTTTATATAGCTCTGACATATACTGCAGTGCTGTACAGAGAACGCTCAGTCATACACCTTCACTAAAAAGAGAAGACAATGCTCGTACCCTTAAAAAAACCTACACAAAAAAAGTGCCATGATGATATTGTACCTGGTGAAGTCAGCACAGGACCCCAGAGCTACCCAGCAGGGCACCTACCCCTTCATTAATGGGTCAATATACCCAATACTGAGATTTCAGGGCTTTGTAGATGCTGTAGAGTTATATCACCTGCCAGTCTCTTCTGTCTCTGCTTTTCCCATTATGAGGGGTTCCCACCATCCACGTGCTGAGTTCCCGGGTCTGTACACCCCCTGTGCCCAATATGAGGGCTTCCCGCCATTCCTGTGCTGAGTTCCCAGGTCTGTACACCTGCTGTGCCCATTATGAGGGCTTCCCGCCATCCCCGTGCTGAGTTCCCGGGTCTGTACACCCGCTGTGCCCATTATGAGGGCTTCCCGCCATCCCCGTGCTGAGTTCCCGGGTCTGTACACCCTCTGTGCCCATTATGAGGGCTTCCCGCCATCCCCGTGCTGAGTTCCCGGGTCTGTACACCCGCTGTGCCCATTATGAGGGCTTCCCGCCATCCCCGTGCTGAATTCCCGGGTCTGTACACCCGCTGTGCCCATTATGAGGACTTCCCGCCATCCCCTTGCTGGGTACCCGGGTCTGTACACCCACTGTGCCCATTATGAGGGGTTCCCGCCATCCCCATGCTGAGTTCCCGGGTCTGTACACCCGCTGTGCCCATTATGAGGACTTTCCGCCATCCTCGTGCTGGGTTCCCGGGTCTGTACACCCGCTGTGCCCATTATGAGGACTTCCCGCCATCCCCTTGCTGAGTTCCCGGGTCTGTACACCCGCTGTGCCCATTATGAGGACTTCCCGCCATCCCCGTGCTGGGTACCCGGGTCTGTACACCCCCTGTGCCCAATATGAGGGCTTCCCACCATCCCCGTGCTGAGTTCCCAGGTCTGTACACCTGCTGTGCCCATTATGAAGGGTTCCCACCATCCCAGTACTGAGTTCCTGGGTCTGTACACCTGCTGTGCTTATTTATCAGGGGTTCCCACCATCCCAGGAACATACAACGGGGGGGCAGCCAGAACCCCCAGGAAGACAGGAACATAGTTGGGAATTATGGAGGACGGTTCTCATTGTTGAAGTATCCAAGATATATAGTAAGCAAGGGGGTGGACAAGCCTACCTTGCCCCATCTATAACTCAACCTTTAGATGGACTGACCCTTGAAACAATTCACAGAACAATGAAAGGAGCCAAATCAGAAAAACAAAGATTCTAATGGGGTGCCTGGGGTCACTGCCAGCACCGTGCTCCACAGCCCACAGTAGGGTAGCAGCATTGAGATGATGGAAGGGATTCCTTACCTATAATGTAGTAATCTCTATGGGACTTAAACTCATGACCCCACAAGTTGGGACTGTACTCTTGGAACTTGATGGTGAAGCGAAGGTCTTGTCCCGGCCGGTCACAGGTAAGGAGGAGGTTCGGCGTCCGCAGGACGGAGCAGGTAACTACCTCTTCTTCTGTGCCCACCAGGTAAAGCTTGTAGTATTCATAGGGAGATGAGGAGAAAGGTCCACGAGGCTCGGAACGTGGGCAAAGTAAATCCAATCGGTCTCCAATTTGTGGATATAAGACATAACCCTCTGCATCCTGAAACCTGGAAAAAGGAGAGAAGAAGATCATTGAGATATTCCACAGAAGACAGAGGTGTCATGGTGAGTGTTCTGAGCAATTCCCCGAAAGTTCAGCAAACCCTGATATCCTGAATTTAGCAGTAGATCCTGTTAACCTTTGGGATGCCAAAGATGCATTTTTGTGAACACATGTTTAAAAAAATCATTTTAGGCCTGAAGATTAAGTAAAGACCCCAAAACAATATATGGTATATAGTTATTGGAAGCAGACTCCCTAGAGAATATAATCAAAGCTTCAATTTCTTATGTCCCATTAGTGCAACAGGTTGTGGCAGGGGTCTCCAAACTGTGGCCCATGGGACAAATGTGGCCTTTTCCTTGCTTTTAGCTGGCCCTTGGAGCACTTTTCCTTCCACTGATACGAAGCACTATTCCTTCCACTCACACCAAGGATGGGGCGCTGTTCCTCCCACTGACACCAACGATGGGGCGCTATTCCCACTGACACCAACAATGGGATGCTATTCCTCCCACTGACACCAACGATGGGGCGCTATTCCCACTAGCACCAACAATGGGGAACTATTCCTTCCACTGACGATGGGGCACTATTCCTCCCACTGGCACCAACAATGGGGAACTATTCCTTCCAGTGACGATGGAGCACTATTCCTCCCACTGGCACCAACAACGGGGAACTATTCCTCCCACTGACAACGAGGGGGCACTATTCCTCCCACTGACACTAACAAGGGGGTGCTATTCCTCCCACTGACACCAACGAGGGGACACTGTTTCTCCCACTGACACTAATGAGGGGGCACTGTTCCTCCCACTGACACCAACGATGGGGCGCTATTCCTCCCACTGGCACCAACGATGTGGCGCTATTCCTCCCACTGGCACCAACGATGTGACGCTATTCCTCCCACTGGCACCAACGATGGGGCGCTATTCCTCCCACTGGCACCAACAATGGGGCACTGTTCCTCTCACTGGCACCAACGATGGGGCGCTATTCCTCCCACTGGCACCAACGATGGGGCGCTGTTCCTCCCACTGGCACCAACGATGGGGCGCTGTTCCTCCCACTGACACCAACAATGGGGTGCTGTTCCTCCCACTGACACCAACAAGGGGGCACTATTCCTCTCACTGACACCAATGACGGGGCAAGGTTCTTCCCACTGATACCAGAAATGGGGAACTAATCACTAGATATAAAGCAAAACAAACAGAGGGTGCACTGGCCTAGTGCATTATCGGAAAAAAATTTTATTGGAAGGATAAAAAGTAAGTATCGTACTCACAATTGACATATAGATCACAGGTACATCACACTAAACAGCGGTGTCCAATCCACCCTGCACACATGTCCATAAATGGAACCCTGGACTTCCAACAGGCACTTCCAACGCATTTTGAGGACTCAGCCTCTTCCTCAGAGCCAACAAACTGAGAGTCTGTACCTCTCTTTGGTTTTCTTTGTATCCAGATGCATTTTTTGGTGACAGGTTCTCTTTAATGAGACATGGGGCCCATGAATGGGTGACACACTTTGATGCCCTATATTTTCCATAGGCAATGCTTTACAAAGCCCCTACAGGTCATCAGTTCAGAGATGGCCATAAATAATGGGCCTAGAATTACTGCTCTCACTCCCCCATGTGCGACAATATGTAGAGCAATCAACATTTGCGCATGTAGGCACCTCTGATATGTGCATTAAAAAGGGGACAAAAAGTCTCCAGGTGATTCATTTTTTGGTGACAGGTTCTCTTTAATGAGACATGGGGCCCATGAATGGGTGACACACTTTGGTCCCCTATATTTTCCATAGGTGAGGCTTTACAAAGCCTCTACAGGTGCATTTTTGGTGACAGGTTCTCTTTAACGAAACGTTAGGGGTCCAAAAGACATCTGATGTCTCACCTGGCATCCAATGAAAGCTAAAGCAGCCCAGATTGCCTTCCATGACCTAATTTCACCACCACACTGGCTGGGGAAAGTCACACCAGGACCCAGGAGGGACGTTTTTAGACGTCGCTTCCAGGTCATTAGCAGGAAGGGGAAATCTCTGATTTCTCTTCCCTCTACCCAGCGGCACCTGCCATGCTGATCCTCGGTCCACTGGAAAAAAAACACTAGACTGCTGCCATGTAGGACCACTGAAGCCAAAATATTTTACATAATCAACTCCCTCACTTACAAATTTGTACAAGCAACACATAAACAATTGCAAGAGACATTCAATTCTGTTTGTCATGTTTCACATGACTGTCATATGCCTTTAAATGTTTTCTATATTTTGTCTTTGCTCCTCCCTTTCCTTTGGTTTAGTTAATGTAGCCCTCCCCTTTTCCCAGAGATGCATTGCAGCAGCCTCATGGCATGAATCAAGAAACAGTATGTTCTTTTGACCTATGGAATTTCATTGTTGTAAGAGTCTCTCAGTTTATGGAATAAACTTCACAAGATCTACAAGAGGTCATTCTCATTGAGTCACTGACTGTGGTATCCAGCTGAGGTTGAAGTTATCGCTATCTCATCACAACTGTAAGTTACAGAGATCACACTATCAATGCTTAGATTGGACACACAGAACACTGTTATTTTGGAACACTGTGTTGACTTTGCTTGGACCCATTGTCAGACCCTACGCTGACTCCAAGACTTGTGGAACATTACCAAGACTCATGGGTGTCAAACTGGCGGCCCTCCAGCTGTTGCCAAACTACAAGTCCCATGAAGCATGGCAAGATTGACAGTTACAGGTTTGATTCCCAAAGGCAGAGGCATGATGGGACTTGTAGTTTGGCAACAGCTGGAGGGCCACCAGTTTGACACCCCTTCCCGGGAGTCTAAATGCCTTGCTGTAGAACACATGGAGACCAAAGGGTCTAGTTATAAAACGGTGAATGTGACTTTCACCATTCTGTTGTGCTGGGTCAACCACTGCTAATTAAATCACACGCACCTTGATGATTAACCTGCACATAGGTCAAATTAGTTGCTTTATAAATATGCCGCTCATTTTCAGCACAGACTTCACAACGAGATATTCCAAGGATGGTGGACAACCTGCTCTTTAAACATCTTTCTGCAATGCCATCTTAGCAAGTGAACCTGTTCTTACTAAAAGAACCCAACATTAGCATACGAGCACCTAATATTGTTATTTCAACATACGTAAAACATATAATATTTCTTTTTCTTGATCAAAAGCAAGAGATTATAAAATGGCACGTGAAGCTGGGCACTGCCATGGGGGACATGAATCAATGCCAATTTACAGAAAAAGACAACAACCTCATACAGCAGGGAGAGGGTCCTTTTTATGTTTCAAGGGCGACAAAAAAATATACAAAACCTTTGGGAAGCTTTAGCAACAATACAAGCGTTTTCATTGAGTGGTACTAAAAATGAGTGCAGATAGGTGGGGGCTCACAGTACGCCGGCTGCAGGGTGGTAATGTCAACGCACTTGTAGTCTGTTGAATATTTCCTCCTGTCCCATAGTAGAAGGTCTGGGGCTGACCATAAACAATGCAGGTGCCTGAGCACTGTACCCACAGCACACTGATTGTGGTTGCAATGCTCTGCAAGCTTGAATGCAAAAAATTAGTAAATGCACATTTTTTTTGTTAAAATATATAGTGTGTATATACACCGCTCAAAAAAATGAAAGGAACACTTTGAAAACCCATCAGATCTCAATGGGGAAATATCTCCTGCTGGATCTCTATACTGACATGGACGGGTAATGTGTTAGGAACGTAAGGATGCCCCATTGGTGGATGTAAATGAAAATGATTGACCTACAGAGGACTGAATTCAAAGACACCCCGAAAATCAAAGTGTAAAAATGATGCAGCAGTCCATTTTGCTGAAATGCAGCAACTCAGAATGGTCCTCAGTAGTTTGTATGGCCCCCACGTGCTTGTATGCATGCCTGACAACGTCGGGGGAGGCTCCTAATGAGACCACGGATGGTGTCCTGGGGGATTTCATCCCAGATCTGGAGCAGGGCATCACTGAGCTCCTGGACAGTCTGAGGTGCAACCTGGCGGCGTCGGATTGACCGAAACATGACATCCCAGAGGTGTTCTATTGGATTTAGGTCAGGGGAGCGTGGGGGCCATTCAATGGTATCAATTCCTTCATCCTCCAGGAACTGCCTGCATACTCTCACCGCATGAGGCCGGGCATTGTAGTGCACCAGGAGGAACCCAGGACCCACTGCACCACCAGGAGTAACCCAGGACCCACTGCACCAGGAGTAACCCAGGACTCACTGCACCAGGAGGAACCCAGGACCCACTGCACCAGGAGGAACCCAGGACACACTGCACCAGCATAGGGTCTGACAATGGGTTCAAGGATTTCATCCCGATACCTAATGGCAGTCAGGGTGCCATTGTCTAGCCTGTAGAGGTCTGTGCGTCCCTCCATGGATATGCCTCCCCAGACCATCACTGACCCACCACCAAAACAGTCATGCTGAACCATGTTACAGGTAGCAGAACGTTCTCCACGGCTTCTCCAGACCCTTTCACGTCTGTCACATGTACTCAGGGTGAACCTGCTCTCATCTGTGAAAAGCACAGGGTGCCAGTGGTGGACCTGCCAATTCTGGTGTTTAATGGTAAATGCCAACTGAGCTCTATGGTGCCGGGCAGTGAGCACAGGACCCACTAGAGGACGTCGGGCCCTCAGGCCATCCTCATGAAGTCTGTTTCTGATTGTTTGGTCAGAGACATTCACACCAGTGGCCTACTGGAGGTCATTTTGTAGGGCTCTGGCAGGGCTCATCCTGTTCCTCCTTGCACAAAGGAGCAGATACCGGTCCTGCTGATGGGTTAAAGACCTTCTACGGCCCTGTCCAGCTCTCCTAGAGGAACTGCCTGTCTCCTGGAATCTCCTCCATGCTCTTGAGACTGTGCTGGGAGACACAGCAAACCTTCTGGCAATGGCATGTATTGATGTGCCATCCTGGAGGAGTTGGACTGCCTGTGCAACCTCTGTAGAGTTCAGATATCACCTCATGCTACCAGTAGTGACACTGACCCTAGCCAAATGCAAAACTAGTGAAAAACAGTCAGAAAAGATGAGTAGGGAAACAAATGTCAGTGGCCTCCACCTGTAAAACCATTCCTGTTTTGGGGATCATCTCATTGTTGCCCATCTAGTGTACCTGTTGTTAATTTCATTAACACCAAAGCAGCTGAAACTGGTTAACAACCCCCTCTGCTACTTACCTGACCAGATCAATATCCCGGGAGATTCATTGATTTGATGCTATACTCTGATTATAAAGTGTCCCTTTAATTTTTTTGAGCAGCGTGTGTGTGTGTATATGTATGGATAGATATATACGGTATGTGTAATATTATTCAGCTAGGTAAAAACATAGTATTTCATGTTTGTTGTTGTTTATTTTAAGTGTGCATGCAGTTAACAGTAAAGGTGGCTGTAGCATTTAACCAATAGGGCAGTACAGATTATTAGTCACTTTTTAACATAATGTTAAATTTAAATATTATGCATTCTCATTTCTCACCGCTAGGTGGAGCCCTTTGGTTCCTTTCAACATTTTCCAATTTATCTTTATGTCCTTTTGTTGCAAAGAGTCAGACCAAGAACTCCTGTTCCTGTCTGATCTATAATCAAAGACGGCCTGCCTGAAAGGCGACTACTGCTGTAGTAATGTGTTCTCTTATTTAGCTAAACCTTTGTCCTCTAGGAATCTTCTTTAAATGTTTATTTGTAAAACATATATATGAATATATTCACACACAATTTAAATAAATATATATATACATACATACAGTAGGTAAAATAAGTATTGAACACGTCACCATTTTTCTCAGTAAATATATTTCTAAAGGTGCAATTGACATGAAATGTTCACCACATGTCGGTAATAACCCATGCAATCCACCCATACAAAGAAAACAAAACAAGTTCAGAAATTCGGTTTTGTGTAATAAAATGAAATGGCACAGGGGAAAAGTATTGAACACGCTAACTGAAATGGATTTAATACTTCGTACAAAATCCTCTGTAATTAATGACAGCTCCAAGACACCTCCTGTATGGAGAAACTAGTGGCATGCGTTGCTCAGGTGTGATTTTGGCCCATTCTTCCACACAACCTTCAAATCTTGAAGGTTCCGTGGGTCTCTTCTATGAACTCTGATCTTTAGTTCTTTCCATAGATTTTCTATTAGACTCAAGTCAGGTGATTGGCTGCGCCATTCTAGCAGCTTTATTTTCTTTCTTTGAAACCATTCAGTTTTGTTGGCTTTGTGTTTGGGATCATTGTCTGGCTAAAATGTCCTCCCTCGTTTCATCTTTATCATCCTGGTGGATGGCAACAACAGATTTTTATCAAGAATGTCTTGGTAAATTTTTCCATTCATCCTTCCTTCAATGAAATGATGTTAGCCAGTACTGTATGCTGAAAAACAGCCCCACACCATGATGTTCCCACCTCCATGCTTCACAGTTGGTATGGTGTTTTTGGGGTGATGTGCAGTGCCATTTGACCTCCAAACATGGTGGTATTACGGCATCCAATGAGTTCCATTTTGGTCTCATCTGACCAGACTGTATTCTCCCAGTATTTCACAGGCTTGTCTCAATGTTGTGCAGCCAACTTTAAATGAGTTTCAACAAGCTTTTTCTTCAGCAATGGAGTCTTGCATGGTGAGCGTGCCTACAGGCCATGGCGGATATGTGCATTACTTATTGTTTTCTTTTAAACAATTGTACCCGCTAATTCCAGGTCTTTCTGAAGCTCCTGAAGCCAAGTGGTCCTTGGCTCTTGGACAACTCTTCTAATAATTCTTTCCACTCCTCTGTCAGAAATCTTGTGAGGAGCACCTGATCGTGGCTGGTTTATGGGGAAATTTATGTTCTTTATACTTTCAGATTATGGCCCCAATGGTGCTCACCACAACATTCACAAGTTTAGAAATCCTTCTGTAGCCAATGCCATCAGTATATTTTGCAACAACAAGGTTGCAAAGGTCTCAAGAGAGCTATTGATGCTTTTACCTATCATGAGATGTTTTCCTTGTGTGACACCTTTTTTATAGGTGATCAATTGAGACTGAACCGGCTGATATTAATTTGCAGTGACTAGGGGCAGGATTGCTTTTTCATTACTGATAGATTTCAGCTGGTGTCTTGGCTTTGCATGCCTTTGTGCACCTCCCATTCTTCATGTGTTCAATACTTGCCCCTTGTGCCATTCCATTTTATTACACATAAATTCATTTCTGTATTTATTTGTTTTGGTTTCTTTGTATGTATGGATTGCATGGGTTGGTACCGACATGTGGTGAAAATTTCATGTCAATAGCAACTTTAGAAATATATTACTGGGCAAATGGTGACATGTTCAATACTTATTTTACCCAATATATATATATATATATATATATATATATATATATATATATATACACACATTGTATATCCTGGTGCATCATGGCAGAACACAATGGGTTAACACTCCACCCCTCAACCCCATCAAACAAGTTATCTATAAAATTGATTCCAGCCAAAACTGACTTTTTCCTGTTCTTGCCATGGAGGGGTTATCTGTTTTTGATTTTTGCCCTTACCTGTCTAATTCCTGTGGTCATCCAACCAGGTTTAATCTCTCCTAGTCTAAGATCTCTGCTATTGACTCTTAATGAGGCTAACAGCAGGGAGTCCCATTCTGAATATCTCAAGACAAAGAGATCTCAGACTAATTGCTTAAAGTGGAACTAAACCCATTGATCTAAGTGCTTCCCAAAACCATTGCATTTAAGTTATAATTAGCACAGTTGCTTGTGCTCTCAACCGAACTGTCAAGCCAACAAATGGTTGGTGTCATAAATGATCACATGTACAGCACTATGGCAGCTGCAGATCAAACGGAGGCTAAGATGGCAGCTTCTTCTTTGGCTGTAAAGGAAAGGAGGGTTTAGTTTAGCTTCAAACAGTGTGTAGAGTCTCCACGGCATCTGGCTGTCATGATGCTTCCCCTCCTTATTCTTGTGTTCCAAGTAGCTTAGAATGCTAACACTTTTTTTCCTCCAAGTTTCTTCCGTTTTCTTAATCTTGCCTCTTTCTGTGCCCTATCCAAGATGGTGCTGGTGTGTCAGAGGGCATCCCATGCATATGTGGGCAATGCTTCTGGCTTGGGTGTTATCCATCCACTTCAAAGATGGCTCCTGAAGTCCCTGGTGCTTCTTCTCATGCTCAATGGGGGGACTTCTGGTCTGAGCATCCACTGCAGTGTTTGCCTTGTCGTACGTGCAATTTCTTTGCACTTCGCACATGCACAGGCAAAAACTCATGCCCATTGGTATCTTTATTGGGTACTAGTTTTTAGAAAAGCATACCACTATGGCAGTAGCTTCTTCAGTTCCTCTCTTTTTTCAGCCTAAGTGAGCTACCCTTTCCATGGTGGGTGAGTGTTTCAACAGTCCTTCACATTATTTTACCCATAAATTTCACTCTCATACTACCCTATGCATTTTTTCTTTCAGTATCATGATGCCACTAAAGGCACTGTCTCCCCCAGCCCACTTCATGAAGAGCACCCAGGGGATCATCCTATCAGATGCTGTTCTCCTTCCCATCATTTATAGAGACAGAGTACATCACGTTCTCATCAGATCATCTCTTTTCAATTTAGGCTTTAACCAAAGACATAAGCATCCTGATAAGAACATCTGTTGGGTCTGTGGCCAGCTAGCTCTTCCAGGGAAGTTGGTTTATCAGTCATGTCTGCTTGAAGAACCTCAAGACCAGATGGTGACAACTCTGGAAGTAACCTCTATCATTAAACAGTCAATGAAGGACTGCATATGAGAGCTCACAAAGCCATGTTCCCAGGTGAGGTCAGGTTCCTCATGTCAAGTCACTGAGGAGGTCTCAGATGGGTCATGGGTCCTTCAGGTTTCGACTTCTCACTGGTAGACCCATTTTTAGGGGCTGTTAAATAGGCAATTCAATAGGAGGATCTCATTGAGAAACCCTGTAAAGCAACTTTTCTCACCCAGGTTTCTGTGGAACCCTAGGGTTCTTCCAGAGGTTGCTAGGTGTTCCCTGACCAGTTATGGATAAATCTCTTGCCTAATGGTGCCTCCATAATTTTGGCACCAACACCATTCAGCAGAACTACTGGAATGGGACCAGTGGAGCATCTCCTCTACTTTCTTAGGTCAATAATCACTTACAGAAGATTTTTCCCACTGACCACCAATGTGAGGGGTGTTTCTCCCACTGCCCCTCAATATATGGGGCCTTACACTAACCACCATTAAAACAGACATTTTTCTCACAGACAACCATAAAAATAGGCATTGTTTTAACCAACCATAAGTGTAACAGGACATTTTCACTGGCCATCAGTACTAGGGAGTCCATCTCTCATTGACCACCAATGTGGTGTAGCTAAAGCTGGCCATAAATGTATAGAAATCTGGCTGGTTCAGCAGGGAATGGCCAAATTTCAATTCATCTATGGACATTCCTGTTCAAGAGGAGTTGATCTACTGATCAACTCCTCTCGAACAGGACTGTTGGTGAATTTTAATTTGATCAGTATATTTTGACAGTGGAGGAGTCCTCGCTGTCAGAATACAATAGTGTAGCAGGGAAGATTCCTCCATCCAACTTGTTTGTATGGATGGGGAATCTGCTCAGTTTTTTTTTTCGATCAGCCAGCTGGTTGATCAAAAAAAAAAATAAAAGTAATCTATGGCCAGCTTTACATGCCATGAGCTGTAAATATAATCATTTTTAGCAGTGGTACTTCGAGACCTAAATAGGATTCCTCCATGATAAAAAGGTTGAGAAAGGCTGCTCTAAAGTTAGGAAATATTTTTCGGATTTGAAGAAGACCAGTGCCACTTTTCCTTACATATACAGTCAGGTCCATATTGGGGGTACTTGAAGACCAAGGTTAGGAACCCTTGTTCTCTATAAAATCACATAATTACAGTCAGGTCCATAAATATTGGGACATCGACACAATTCTAATACTGTAATTATGTAATTTTATAGAGAACAAGGGTTCCTAACCTTGGTCCTCAAGTACCCCCAATAGGTCACGTTTTCAGGATTTCCATCACCTTACACAGGTGAATGTCAATGGTTTGTTATGTATGACAGCTTTTTTATCCAAGGGAAATCCCCTAAACATAGCCGGTAAGGGGGCACTTGGGGACTAAGGTTGAGAACCACCGATATTAAATACAGTGCCTTGTAAAAGTATTCATACCCCTTGAAATTTTCCACATATTGTCATGTTACAGCCAAAAACGTCAATGTATTTTATTGGGATTGGATGTGATAGACCAACACAAAGTGGCACATAATTGTGAAGTGGAAGGAAAATGAGAAAAGATTAATGTTTTCAAGTGGGCAAATGTGAGCCTCTGGTCAAACAATAAATTCATCCCTATGTAAATGTTAGCTAGCAAGATAAATAAAAAAAGTAGACTTTAAAGACATCAATCCATGTGTCAAAAGAAAACTGAAGGCCCTAAAATATATATTTTTTTTACTAGTGGTCAGTGTACAATATACACCCATGCCCCCAATTTTACTTCCCCCTCCCCCCTTCCATTGTTATGCTGAATGGATCAGTCCAGTCAACAGATGGGACAAAGGGCCATAACAAACAAAGGATAGGGGAAGGCCAAAGGGGAACATCTGCTTATGGTAGAGATTATGTCATAGATAACTAGATAGATACCCAGCACTATACAGTAGAAGAGAATGCAGTATAAAATGTGGGTGTATATATATATATAAATAGAGAGAGAGAGAGAGGAGAAAGAACAGAGAGAGGAAAGAGAAAGAAGAGAGCGAACAGAGAGAGGAAAGAGAAAGAAGAGAGAGAACAGAGAGAGGAAAGAGAAAGAAGAGAGAGAACAGAGAGAGGAAAGAGAAAGAAGAGAGAGAGGAAAGAGAGATAGAGAGGGGAGAGAGAGGGAAGAGAAAGAAGAGAGAGAGGGAAGAGAAAGAAGAGAGAGGAAGAGAGAAGAGAGAGGAAGAGGGAAGAGAGGAGGAAGAGGGAAGAGAGAGGAAGAGGGAAGAGAGAGAGAACAGAGAGAGGGAAGAGGGAAGAGAGAGAGAACAGAGAGAGGGGAGAGAGAGATGAGAGAGATGGAACAGAGAGGAGAGAGAGAGCAGAGAGAGGGGGGAGAGAGATGGAACAGAGAGGAGAGAGAGGGAACAGAGAGAGGGGACAGAGAGATAAGAGAGATGGAACAGAGAGGAGAGAGAGAACAGAGAGAGGGCAGAGAAAGATGAGAGAGCGAGAGGGGAGAGAGAGAGAACAGAGAGAGGGAAGAGAAAGATGAGAGAGCGAGAGGGGAGAGAGAGAGAACAAAGAGAGGGAAGAGAAAGATGAGAGAGCGAGAGGGGAGAGAGAGAACAGAGAGAGGGTAGAGAAAGATGAGAGAGTGAGAGGGGAGAGAGAGATGAGAGAGCGGGAAGGGAGAGAGAGGGGAGAGAGAGGGAAGAGAAAGAAGAGAGAGAACAGAGAGGGAAGAGAGATAGAGAGGGGAGAGAGGGAAGAGAAAGAAGAGAGAGAACAGAGAGAGGGAAGAGAGAGATGAGAGAGAGGGAAGACAGAGAGAGAAGAGGGAAAAGGGGAGAGAGGGGGGGGCGGGAGAGGGAAGAGAGAGAGAGGGGGAGAGAGGGGAAAGAGGGAAGGGAGAGACAGGAGAGAGAGAGAGAGGGAAGAGAGGCAGGAGAGGGAAGAGAGAGAGAGGGGGGGAGAGAGAGGTAAGGGAAAGAGAGGAGAGAGAGGGGGGGAAGAGATGGAAGAGTGAGGGAAGAGAGAGAGGAGAGAGAGAGAAGAGAGAGGGAAGAGAGAGAGAATAAATAAATATATACATCGACCAAACAGCACTGCAAGGATAAAGAACAAACCTGGAATATAAAATGATAACATGATACAAACAAGTCAATGCAGAATAATGGCATGCTGATCATTTAGGAACGTACACTAGAAGGACATTTTGGATTTTCGGCATTGGCTCTTACTTAGTTGCCTCTATTTGTATCGGGGATTGCATCCGCTGCGCATTTGTTGGCACTGCAGATAAGAACACTCTGTCCGTGAAGGGATATTTAAAATCCCAGCAGGATGTACATGGAGGTTTTTACAATAAGGCTTCACACCTATGCAGGTTGCATTTGAGCCAGTTCTGCATTGCGCTTTTGCCATGTTTTGGGGTTTATTCCTTTTTCTTGTTGCTAGGCAGATTTAAAATGCAAAATGCATCAAAAACGCAGCAAAAATGCACTACATGCTTTTCTGCTGCGTTTCCATTGAAGTCTGTAGAACCAAAACCGCAACTTTTTGCAGTCAAAAAAGTCCCTGACCCTTTCCAAAAAACGCAGCGGGTGAAAACGCCGAGATGTGAATGTGTCCCATTGGAAATCATGTTAAATGGACTGCTGTGCGTTTCTGGAACACGCTTAGGTGTGAACCTGGGGTAAAGGAGGGTCCTCACCCACACCCCTGGCTTGTCTAGTGTTGACTGGCACAAGGAGAACATTTATTTTATTGCAGCTTAACAATTCTTAGATGTGGCGGCTGCATTAGTTTTCTTTTTTTTTTTTCCTTTCTTTCCTTTATTTTCATCTAGTGATCTGACCAGTAAGGCTGGTTTCACACAGTTTGGGAACCGCGCAGGTGTCTCCGCAAGTAACCTGTTTCCCATAGACTGTCTATAAACCTAGGTTCACACCTAAGTGTTTTCCGCAGCGTTTTGCAGAAACGCAGTACAGTCCATTTAACATGATTTCCTATAGGACAGGTTCACATCTCCGCGTTTTCACCCGGTGCGGTTTTTGGAAAGGGTCAGGGACTTTTTTGAACGCAAAAAAGGTGCGTTTTTTGGTTCTATAGACTTCAATGGAAATGAAGCAGAAAAGCACTTAGTGTGTTTTTGTTGCGTTTTGCGTTTTAAGTCTGCCTAGCAACAAGAAAAATGACAAGAAAAAAATGCAAAATGCATCAAAAACGTTGCAAAACTGCAATGCAGAAATGGCTCAAAAGCAACCTGCATAGGTGTGAACCTAGCCTTATGTAGGCCATAGACGGGTCGAAAACCGACTGTTTTAGAAAAAAAAAAAAACAATAAAAACCCAAAAATCGGTTGTTCGATCGGCCGACGTTACCACCAACGGTAAAAAATTGTCCGATTTTCATCCTGTCTATAGCCGGGATTTAACCCCATAATTACTTCTGTCCCTTGCAGAGACAGGAGAGCATACAGGGCAGCAATACATAAGAAGAATAAAAGAAGAAGAAGAATTCCAGTCCGCTATTATATTTTATATGAAAAGTCTTGCGGTTGCAACAATGTATCCATTTGTATCCATTTCGGATACAGATGGTTTTATTCAGATACAAATGGATACATTGTTGCGATCGCAAGACTTTTCATATGAAATATAATAGCGGACTGGAATTCTGCTTCTTTTTCTTCTTTTTTTCTTCTTCTTTTTCTTCTTCTTCACGGCTCATGCCCAGATTTTTTATCGGTAAAATGATCGGGCGATTTGCCCGATTGGCCAATCAGTGATCACATGATCGGGACCTCGTACAGAGGACACAGCGGGCACCGGATCGCGGCACTGCGCGCTCCCAGGGAGCGGGCACAGCTAGAAATAGCGGGTGCAGTTTATGAACCCGCCCCTGGAGTGCCACCATCCTGCCGTTTATAAACAGCAGGCGGACTGCAAGTGGTTAACATAGTAAATTAAAGTGAAATTTTCTATCTTGCCTGCCCGGATTATTTTATTTATAATGGGTATGTATAAAGCACTGACAATTTGCCTGGCAATTTCGATATTGTGCATTCACATCAGTCCCTGCCCTCTAGGAGCGTACAATGGAAGGTCCCTATCATACATTCATACATACACATACTAGGGCCAGTTTTAGACAGGAGCCAATTAACCTGCCAGCATGTCTTTTGGAGTGTGGGAGGGAAACCACACAAGCGCAGGGAAAACATGCAAACTCCATGCAGTGTCCCTGCTGTGATTCCAATGAAGTAGCCAAGTGCTGCAAGTCAGAATTGCTAACTACTAACCACTGTGCTGCTACGATGTCAGACTAAATCCCCCCCCCCCCCGGGTGCTGCCATTTCAATAATTGTCCTCAGAGCTCCTGAACTCCATGCAGCTTCCTGAAATTTAAAGGGACACGGTCCCTCGTATGTATGTATTGCCTATATACAGTGGCGCTCAAAAGTTTGCATACCCTGGCAGAAATCGTGAAAAGTTTGGCATTGATATTGAAAATCTGACCGATCGTGACAAAAAACTGTCTTTTATTTAGGAATAGTGTCCATAGGAAGCCATTTATTATCACATAGCTGTTTGTCTCCTTTTTAAATCATAATGATAGAAGAAATCACCCAAATGGCCCATATCAGAAGTCTCCGCCCCCTGGATCAAAAGTCTCCACCCCCTGGATCAGAAGTTTCCGCCCCCGGGATTAAAAGTTTCCGCCCCCGGGCTCAAAGGTCTCCACCCCCAGGATCAGAAGTCTCTGCCCCCTGGATCAAAAGTCTCCACCCCTGGATCAGAAGTCTCCGCCCCCGGGATCAAAAGTTTCCCTCCCCTGGAATATTCGACCTTGTTACAGACACACAAGGTGACACACACAGCTTACAATGGCAATTAGAGGTTAATGTCCCACATCTGTGGCTTTTTACATTGCAATTAGTGTCAGTGTATAAATAGTCAATGAGTTTGTTAGCTCTCATGTGAATGCACTGAGCATGATAGATACTGAGCCATGGGGAGCAGAAAAGAACTGTTGAAAGTCCTGCGTAACAAGGTAATAGAAATTTATAAAGATGGAAAAAGGATATAAAAATATATCCAAAGCCTTGAATATGTCAATCACATATTAAAAAGTGGAAAGTTCAGGGATCTCTTGATACCAAGCCAAGGTCAGGTAGACCAGGAAAGATTGCATCCACAACTGCCAAAAGAATTGTTTGGGATACAAAGCAAAACCCCCACAGGTAACCTCAGGAGAAATACAGGCGGCTCTGGAAAAAGACGGGTGTAGTTGTTTCAAGGAGCACTTTACAATGATACGTGAACAAAAGTGAGCTGCATGATTGAGTTGCCAGAAAGAGGCCTTTACTGCACCAATGCCACAAAAAATATTCACGTATAGATCATTAGGTATATGATTGGATGTTGGCAGCTGTACCTCATTTCTTTATTATTAATATTTTAGGGACTTTGATAGAAACGCAGGAGGTACTTCACTCTTATTAATGCCACAAAAAAGCCTGGTTACAATATGCCTGCAACACCTTGACACACCTCACAGCTTCTGGCACACTGTAATCTGGAGTGACGAGACCAAAATAGAGCTTTATGGTCACAACCATGAGTGATATGTTTTGAGAGGGGTCAACAAAGTCTATAGCAACACTAATACCATCCCCACTGTGAAGCATGGTGGTGGCTCACTGATGTTTCATGGGTGTGTGAGCTCTAAAGGCACAGGGATGTTTGTGGAAATTCACAGCAAGATGAATGTAGCATGTTATCAGAAAATACCGGCAGACAATTTGCATTCTTCTGCAAGAAAGCTACGCATGGGACGCTCTTGGACATTCCATCACAGCAGTGACCCTAATCACAAGGCCAAGCTGACTCTCCAGTGGTTACAGCAGAAAAATGTGAAGGATCTGGAGTGGTCACCATGGTCTCCTGACCTTAACATCATGGAACCACTCATGGGGAGAACTCAAACGTGCGGTTCATCCAAGAGGACCAAAGACTTTGCATGACCTGGAGGCATTTTGCCAAGATGAATGGGCAGCTCTACCACCGGCAAGAATTTGGGGGCCTCATAGACAACTATTACTAAAGACGGCACACTGTTATTGATGCTAAAGGGGGCAATACACAGGATTAGGAACTAAGGGGATGCAGTCCTTGGAATGGGGGGGCATTTCATTTGGTTACTGGTTGCCATGTTTTGTTGTATGATTGGGCCATTCTGTTATCACCTACAGATACAGAATATGAATCCCATAAGAACTCATGTTTTCTTTAACCGCTTCTGCGCAGCCCTATAGAAGAAATACTGCTACAGGGTGGCACGGGGCGCAAAATCACGTATATATATATATATATATATATATATATGTGATTTTGCATTTCCGGGTAGAGAGCGCACACGCCCTACCCGTGTCGCCATTCGTGGCCTTGGCTGTCAATCACCGGGTACCAGCTGGTGATTACTCGCCGGCACCCGGTGATCACCGAGTATCTCCGATAGTTGGGAGACCTGTGTATAAACAATACAGATCTCTTCCCTGTCAGCTCCTGCACACTGCTTTGTATGGCTCTGCATAGCAGACCAGTACAAAGCAGCATGCTTACAGTGAAGCACACACACACAGCCCCCACAGTAAAACAGCGCACAGTTAACCCTTTGATCTTCCCAGATCAGGGGCGGACTGACCATTTGGAAACTCTGGCACTGCCCGAGGGCCTGGGGTCAGTAGAGGGCCCCATGAGATGCCCCTGGTACCTTTCATTGGCTTTTTTATAGGCTTTTTTGGGTGTAGGCGAGGACACAGGGGCCCCATGATCCAATCAGAGAACGCCATGCATTCATTGCAAAAAATGCAAGACGTTCTGTGAATAGCGCCCATGACAAGCGAGAGAACTCATGTGTTCACTATGCAGCAGGGCAGCAGCTTGGGCATGAAACCCGGAAGATGGCAGTGATCACTGTAGTAGCTGTGACTACTACCGTGGTTTTCACATTCCACAGGGATCCCAAAGGCATGGCATATACATACTTACATTGGTCCAAGCTGTACCAATGTAACTATGCTGTAACATCCATACCTGGAACCAGGAGCGGACTGAACATTTGGAAACTCGGGTACTGCCCGAGGGCCCGGGGTCAGTAGGGGGCCCCATGAGATGCCCCTGGTACCTTTTTCATTGGCTTTTTTTAGTTTGGGCAAGGACACAGGGGCCCCATGATCCCCTATTGCCCGGGGGCCCCATGAGTTGTCAGTCCGCCCCTGCCCCAGATGTTAACCCCTTCCTGCCCAGTATCATTAGTACAGTGTCAGATTCCCTGCTGGCAACCATAGTTCGCTGAGTATCACTAACCCCGGTTCACATCTATGCGGGTGGTGCCGCTGTGGATCCGCACGAAAATCCGTGCAGCTGCACCACCCACACAGAGAATTGCGGACCCGCAGGCGGGTGCCATTAGTTCAAATGGCACGCCGCCCGCACTGGGAAACGCAACCGTACTGGGAACCTCGGCTGCGTTTTCCAGAGTAGTGCAGGGACTTCTTTCCTGCATGTCACGGCCACGGGAGTCCATTCAAATGAATGGGCTCTCGTGCCTGAGCAAAATGCGGCCCACGTGGCCGCATAGGTGTGAACCTAGGGTGACGGGAGAGACCTGTGTATAAACAACAGAGGTCCCTCTCCAGCCAGCAAGGACATGCTGCTTTGTATCTCTCTGCACAGCATGTCTCCCTAGTAAAACAAACACAGCACACAGTTAACCCTTTGATCGCTCCAGATGTTAAACCCTTCCTGCCCAGTGCCATTAGTACAGTGTCAGTGCTTTTTATTAGCACTGATCACTGTATTGGTGTCACTGGAGATGTCAGTTACACCAAGTCAGTTCCCCTCCAGTGTCAGAATGCCCACTGCAGTCCCGCAATAAGTCGCTGATCGCCGCCATTACTAGTAAAAATAAATAAATAAAATGTATATGCACTGCCATTTGTAAACAATATAACTTTCACTTAAACCAATTAATTTACACGTATTGGGTTTTTTTTTTGTTTTAAGCAAAGACACGGAGCAGAATACATTTTGGCCTAAATTTATGACGAAATTGAAAATAAAAAATTTTACTGGACGTGTTTAATAGCAAAAATTGTTGGTCTTTTTTTTTTTTTTTTTTTATAGCACAAAAAATTAAAAAAACACACAGGCGATCGATTACCACCAAAAGAAAGCTCTAAAGGATGTAAATTGTGTTTGGATGCAGCATTACATGACCGCGCAATTGTCAGTTAAAGTAACGCGACGCTGTATCGCAAAAAATGGCCTGGTCAGGAGGGGTGGAGGGGATCCTCTGGAGGGCAAGTGGTTAAAAATGGTACATACTGTATATTATCAATGATCAAACTTTTGAGCACAACTGTATATATATATATACCCGTGTAGGCCATGTGTTAGGAGGAATATCACACCTCTGGATAACGGATAGCAGAACTCTGGGGAGAACCACCGGGATTCTGGGTAAAAGATGGAGAAACCATGAAATGACATTGCCTAATGACTGCGGCTGGTTGCTTCATGTCTTCACCACCTTTGACAACCTGCAAGATTGGAGCTGTCACAGGTATACATTACTGGGAGGAAAAACACAAAATGCCGCGCTCGTTAATAACGGTTCTATGTTTGCTCATGTTGGAGCCTGCTCGGGCGTAAAGTGACCTCAGGGGTTTGGGCAGTGACGGGTTACCAACTAGGCAGAGCAGGCACCGGCCTATGGGCCCCATGCTGTTTAAGGGCCCCGTGACAATGGATCAGAATCCTTTTGATTTTGAAAGAAAATTACAATGAAGCTTTCATGGAAAATATTGTAATAATGGTGGGCAGCACAGTGGCTAAGTGGTTAGCACTTCCGCCTGGCAGTACTAGGGTTGTTGGTTCAAATCCCAACCATGGCACCACCTGCCTGGAGTTTGCATGTTCTCCCTGTGCCTGTGTGGGTTTCCTCCAGGTACCCCAGTTTCCTCCCACACTCCAAAGACATGCTGCTAGGTGAATTGGCTCCAGTCTAAATTGTCCCTAGTATGTGTATGTATGAATGGGAGTTAGGGACCTTAGATTGTACCTCCCTTGAGGGTTAGGGACCTTAGATTGTACTCCCCTTGAGGGTTAGGGACCTTAGATTGTACTCCCCTTGAGGGTTAGGGACCTTAGATTGCACGCCCCTTGAGGGTTAGGGACCTTAGATTGTACACCCCTTGAGGGTTAGGGACCTTAGATTGTACGCCCCTTGAGGGTTAGGGACCTTAGATTGTACACCCCTTGAGGGTTAGGGACCTTAGATTGTACGCCCCTTGAGGGTTAGGGACCTTAGATTGTACGCCCCTTGAGGGTTAGGGACCTTAGATTGTACACCCCTTGAGGGTTAGGGACCTTAGATTGTACGCCCCTTGAGGGTTAGGGACTGATGTGAATGTACAATATATATGTAAATTGACGGCGCTATATATGTACCTGATATAAATAAATGTGTTGGCCTGCAGACAACCACAGCTCCTTGCTTTCTACAGCTAAACATAACACCCCTCCCCCCCCCCCCCCCCCCGCAAGAATCCTGCTATTTCTTGCTGCCGTAATTATTTGCACCCCACCTTTTTCAGTGTGTATTGCTAGAGAGGATTTTTTTTTTTCTTGGGAGAGTGCATGTAATCAGCACAGGTCCAATCAGCCCTGTTCAGGCGGAGGTCAGGGGTTCTGCATCCTCCTAGAGCAAAATGAAAATTCCCCCTACAAGCTTTAACATGTGCTCTGCTGGACACTGATAGAAGTCACAAAACTGCTATATACTGCTGATGAGAAATTTTTACTAAAATAATTGCATTTCCATGTTGTGTGTACTGTGGAAGAGTGAATATAGTGAATGCAGGGTCCGGGGAAAGCGGATATAGTGAATGCAGGGTCCGGGGAAAGCGGATATAGTGAATGCAGGGTCCGGGGAGACTGGATATAGTGAATGCAGGGTCCGGGGAGACTGGATATAGTGAATGCAGGGTCCGGGGAGACCAGATATAGTGAATGCAGGGTCCGGGGAGAGCGGATATAGTGAATGCAGGGTCCGGGGAGACCAGATATAGGGAATGCAGGGTCCGGGGAGACCAGATATAGTGAATGTAGGGTCCGGGGAGACCGGATATAGTGAATGCAGGGTGCGGGGAGACCGGATATAGTGAATGCAGGGTCCAGGGAGACCGGATATAGTGAATGCAGGGTCCAGGGAGACCGGATATAGTGAATGCAGGGTCTGGGGAGACCGGATATAGTGAATGCAGGGTCCGGGGAGACTAGATATAGTGAATGCAGGGTCCGGGGAGAGCAGATATAGTGAATGCAGGGTCCGGGGAGACCAGATATTGTGAATGAAGGGTCTGGGGAGAGCGGATATAGTGAATGCAGGGTCCGGGGAAACCATATATAGTGAATGCGGGGTCCGGGGAGACCAGATATAGTGAATGTGGGGTCCGGGGAGAGCGGATATAGTGAATGCGGGGTCCGGGGAGAGCGGATATAGTGAATGCAGGGTCCGGGGAGAGCGGATATAGTGAATGCAGGGTCCGGGGAGAGTGGATATAGTGAATGCAGGGTCCGGGGAGAGCGGATATAGTGAATGCGGGGTCCAGGAAGAGCGGATATAGTGGCACTTTTAGACACTGACATTCACATTCATTAGATGCGATTTCAATTCCCAAATTGCACCTGAAATCGCACTGCTATGACCGGGCACTTCATCCGGCATGAAACACGACTGACAACATTGTATCAAACCCAGCAATGTATACTAATAGGAATTGGAAACATCCATCAGAATTAAAGTGGACCTTCACCTTCTTTAGCTACTTTATATAATTTTCCCCGCTACCCCGCCTGTTACACAATCACAACTACATTTAGTATTTAGTAAAAAATAAAATGATGCCAACTAACCAAACTTCTAGCGGATCTATCACTAACTTTACAAGTCGCATAATTAAATTCCTGACATGCTGCGACAGTATCGTTGAGGACCGGTTCACACCTTTGCATTTTTATGTGTGCATGTAAAAATACCAAAAAATATGGAAAAAAAAAAAGGTCCGGCGCACACATACACCAAAAGTGCTGTATACTGAGAGCACGAATACATCTTGTAGCCAATTCAAAAAACAGCACACAGTTAACCCTTTGATCGCCCCAACAACACAGGTCCCTCTCCAGCCAGCAAGAACATGCTGCTGTGTATCTCTTTGCGCAGCATGCCTCACTAGTAAATCACACAGCACACAGTTAACCCTTTGATCGCCCCAGATGTTAACCCCTTCCTGCCCAGTGTCATTAGTACAGTGTCAGATTCCCCACCGGCACCCAGCGATCGCCGAGTATCACTGACTGGCAGGGGCGGACTGACAACTCATGGGGCCCCCGGGCAATAGGGGATCATGGGGCCCCTGTGTCCTCGCCTACACCCGAAAAAGCCTATGAAAAAGCCAATGAAAGGTACCAGGGGCATCTCATGGGGCCCCCTACTGACCTCGGGCCCTTGGGCAGTGCCCGAGTGCTCAAATCGTCAGTCCGCCCCTGCTAAAAGGGGAGAGACCTGTGTGTAAACAACACAGGTCCCTCTCCAGCCAGCAAGAACATGCTGCTTTGTATCTCTCTGCTCAGCATGTCTCCTTAGTAAATCACACAGCACACAGTTAACCCTTTGATTGCCCCAGATGTTAACCCCTTCCTGCCCAGTGCCATTAGTACAGTGTCAGTCTTTTTTATTAGCACTGATCACTGTATTGGTGTCACTGGGGATGTCAGTGGCAGTTAGTCAGTTCCCTCCAGTGTCAGAATGCCCGCCGCAGTCCCGCTATAAGTCACTGATCGCCACCATTACTAGTACAAAAAAAAAATCCCACTATCTATACCACCATCTGTAGATGATATAACGTTCACATAAACCAATTAATTTATACATATTGGGATTTTTTTTAGCAAAGACATAGAGCAGAATACATTTTGGCCTAAATATATGAAGAAATTAGATTTTTTTTACTGGATATGTGTTATAGAAATTTCAAAATTGTCAGTCTTTTTGTTTATAGCGCAAAAAGTAAAAAGCGCACAGGTGGTCAAATATCACCGAAAGAAAGCTCTATTTGTGGGAAAAAAAGACATAAGTTTCATTTGGGTGCAGCGTTGCATGACCGCGCAATTGTCAGTTAAAGTAACACAGCGCCGTATCGCAAAAAATGGCCTGGTCAGGAAGGGGGGGGGGGGAATCCTCAGGAGGGCAAGCGCCAGTTCACACTACATACGTTTCAGTTGCTTTTTTTCTGCATCCAGAAAAGTAGGTTATATGGTTGTCAATGTCATAGTTCACATTAGTGTTTGCAGTTCCAGTGCGTTCCGGTTGCAGAAAAAAAAAGTAGAAGAGGCTGCATTTTTCCTGCACAGAACTGTACTGGAATGCGGTAAAGCGCATCCAAAATGCACCGGAATGCACAACAACGCACTGAAATGCACATGACCCTATTTAAATTTAAGGAACAAATTAACTGGCATGCGCCAAGAACGCACCGGAACATGCCAAAAACGCATCAAAAACGCATCCGGAAAACGCCAAAAACACAAAAAAACGCACCGAAACACGCCAAAAATGCATCAAAAACGCATCCGGAACACGCCAAAAACACATCAAAAACACTGGAACACGCTAAAAACGCATCCGGAACGCATCTGGACTGCGTTTCTATAGTTTGAACCGGCCCTAAAAGAAGGTCAGATGCTGTTGCTTCCTCAGGGTTTTATATCTTGGTGGGTTTCTCCTCTATACAGTATATATATAGTACAAATACACATACAAATATAAAAAGTGTAGAGATGCAATAAAGTGCAAATGGTGCAAACAATCCAGCTTTAACATATACAGTATATATAACCCCCCCCCCCCCCAAAAAAAAAATGTGTCCCTAGGCAGAAATTCCAAAGTGAATACTTATAATAAACTCCCTATAAATATCAATATATAAATGCAATAAAGTGCAATGCGTGTAAAAAAATATCCACAACGAATAAATGTGCAAAAAAAAAAAGGTCCTAAAAATGTGCAAATTGCAAACAAATGTCCATCAGAGTAATATGTGCAGCAAAATCTAATGTTTCCCATGTTTGCTTTTGTGGTCTTAAATTTATGTTTATTTATATATTTAAATTGTTATCGCTCGTCCCGCGATCTCTGCACAATAGAGGCCAGACTGGGAAGTTATGAGAGCCAATGGGGCTCAGCTGAGCTGCGACATGCTGGCAGGGTAACACGTTCTAGGACAGCGTCGGTTTAGACTTAGCAATTGGCTGATTATTATTATACAGGATTTATATATTGTTATTATTATACAGGATTTATATATTGTTATTATTATACAGGATTTATATATTATTATTATTATACAGGATTTATATATTATTATTATACAGGATTTATATATTATTATTATTATTATTATACAGGATTTATATATTATTATTATTATACAGGATTTATATATTATTATTATTATTATACAGGATTTATATATTATTATTATTATACAGGATTTATATATTATTATTATTATTATACAGGCTTTATATATAATTATTATACAGGATTTATATATTATTATTATTATTATACAGGATTTATATAATATTATTATACAGGATTTATATATTATTATTATTATACAGGATGTATATATTATTATTATACAGGATTCATATATTATTATTATTATACAGGATTTATATATATTATTATTATACAGGATTTATATATTATTATTATACATGATTTATATATTATTATTATTATACAGGATTTATATATTATTATTATTATTATTATACAGGATTTATATACGATTATTATTATTATATAGGATTTATATATTAATATTATACAGGATTTATATATTATTATTATTATACAGGATTTATATACGATTATTATTATACAGGATTTATATATTATTATTATACAGGATTTATATATTATTATTATACAGGATTTATATATTAATATTATACAGGATTTATATATTATTATTATACAGGATTTATATATTATTATTATTATTATACAGGATTTATATATTAATATTATACAGGATTTATATATTATTATTATTATACAGGATTTATATATATTATTATACAGGATTTATATATTATTATTATTATACAGGATTTATATATTATTATTATTATACAGGATTTATATAATATTATTATTATACAGGATTTATATATTATTATTATTATTATTATTATACAGGATTTATATATTATTATTATTATTATACAGGATTTATATATTATTATTATACAGGATTTATATATTATAATGGGCCACAGTTGGAATGACATCAGCACATCAGTTCCTTTTCTGTATACTATGGCCACATGGAGTATACAAGGAGAGGTGGTCACGGATTGGGGGGGGCTCCGGCAGAGGTGCATTGTGGGAGCAATATGTTTACGTTTGGCAGTATAAACTCATTCTATATCAGCTAATGATTGTTATCATCATAATAAAGAAATCCTCATTTGTTAATGACACATCTGTGCGAGCCGCTCCATCTAATTAATAAGACTTAATTACAGACAATTGCTGGAGGAACATTCATGACATGAATAGAGCTGGAGGGGTAATTACCGAGATGAGAAGGTAGACGGGACCAGCAACACATAATCAGAGTATTATTACACAATACATGATGTAATTACCACTGTGTACATCTCCCAATTATTCATCGTGTCCTCCGTGTTATTACACAGCACAGAGCGTCCGTTATCGGAGTATACTCGGGATTATTACACAGAGCCGAGCGTCCGTTATCGGAGTATACTCGGGATTATTACACAGAGCCGAGCGTCCGTTATCGGAGTATACTCGGGATTATTACACAGCGCAGAGCGCCCGTTATCGGAGTATACTCGGGATTATTACACAGCGCAGAGCGCCCGTTATCGGAGTATACTCGGGATTATTACACAGAGCCGAGCGCCCGTTATCGGAGTATACTCGGGATTATTACACAGCGCCGAGCGCCCGTTATCGGAGTATACTCGGGATTATTACACAGCGCCGAGCGCCCGTTATCGGAGTATACTCGGGATTATTACACAGCGCCGAGCGCCCGTTATCGGAGTATACTCGGGATTATTACACAGCGCCGAGCGCCCGTTATCGGAGTATACTCGGGATTATTACGCAGAGCGTCCGTTATCGGAGTATACTCGGGATTATTACACAGCGCAGAGCGTCCGTTATCGGAGTATACTCGGGATTATTACACAGAGCCGAGCGTCCGTTATCGGAGTATACTCGGGATTATTACACAGAGCCGAGCGTCCGTTATCGGAGTATACTCGGGATTATTACACAGCGCAGAGCGCCCGTTATCGGAGTATACTCGGGATTATTACACAGCGCAGAGCGCCCGTTATCGGAGTATACTCGGGATTATTACACAGAGCCGAGCGCCCGTTATCGGAGTATACTCGGGATTATTACACAGCGCCGAGCGCCCGTTATCGGAGTATACTCGGGATTATTACACAGCGCCGAGCGCCCGTTATCGGAGTATACTCGGGATTATTACACAGCGCCGAGCGCCCGTTATCGGAGTATACTCGGGATTATTACACAGCGCCGAGCGCCCGTTATCGGAGTATACTCGGGATTATTACGCAGAGCGTCCGTTATCGGAGTATACTCGGGATTATTACACAGCGCAGAGCGTCCGTTATCGGAGTATACTCGGGATTATTACACAGCGCAGAGCGCCCGTTATCGGAGTATACTCGGGATTATTACACAGCGCAGAGCGTCCGTTATCGGAGTATACTCGGGATTATTACACAGCGCCGAGCGCCCGTTATCGGAGTATACTCGGGATTATTACACAGCGCCGAGCGCCCGTTATCGGAGTATACTCGGGATTATTATGCAGAGCGTCCGTTATCGGAGTATACTCTGGATTATTACACAGCGCCGAGCGCCAGTTATCGGAGTATACTCGGGATTATTACACAGCGCCGAGCGCCCGTTATCGGAGTATACTCGGGATTATTACACAGCGCAGGGCATCCGTTATCGGAGTATACTCGGGATTATTACACAGCGCAGAGCGTCCGTTATCGGAGTATACTCTGGATTATTACACAGAGCCGAGCGCCCGTTATCGGAGTATACTCGGGATTATTACACAGCACAGAGCGTCCGTTATCGGAGTATACTCGGGATTATTACACAGAGCCGAGCGCCCGTTATCGGAGTATACTCGGGATTATTACACAGCGCAGGGCGTCCGTTATCGGAGTATACTCGGGATTATTACACAGCGCCGAGCGCCCGTTATCGGAGTATACTTGGGATTATTACACAGCGCCGAGCGCCCGCTATCGGAGAATACTCGGGATTATTACACAGAGCCGAGCGTCCGTTATCGGAGTATACTCGGGATTATTACACAGAGCCGAGCGTCCGTTATCGGAGTATACTCGGGATTATTACACAGCGCAGGGCATCCGTTATCGGAGTATACTCGGGATTATTACACAGCGCAGAGCGTCCGTTATCGGAGTATACTCGGGATTATTACACAGCACAGAGCGTCCGTTATCGGAGTATACTCTGGATTATTACACAGAGCCGAGCGCCCGTTATCGGAGTATACTCGGGATTATTACACAGCACAGAGCGTCCGTTATCGGAGTATACTCGGGATTATTACACAGCGCCGAGCGTCCGTTATCGCAGTATACTCGGGATTATTACACAGCGCAGAGCGTCCGTTATCGGAGTATACTCAGGATTATTACACAGCGCAGAGCGTCCGTTATCGGAGTATACTCAGGATTATTACACAGCGCAGAGCGTCCGTTATCAGAGTATACTCGGGATTATTACACAGCGCAGAGCGTCCGTTATCGGAGTATACTCGGGATTATTACACAGCGCCGAGCGCCCGTTATCGGAGTATACTCGGGATTATTACACAGCGCCGAGCGCCCGTTATCGGAGTATACTCGGGATTATTACACAGCGCCGAGCGCCCGTTATCGGAGTATACTCGGGATTATTACACAGAGCCGAGCGTCCGTTATCGCAGTATACTCGGGATTATTACACAGCGCAGCCATTGATAAATACTGTGTGAGCTGTGATTGGTCACAGCTTGTCACATGGTACAAGTCTGTAGTGAATAGCCCTGTACCATGTGATCTCTGTGATTATTTACAGATTTCACACGTAATTAGCAATGATGTCAGAAGTGACATATTTATATAAAATGGTGTAGCACTTCTAAATACCTATCATGCATAAATATAAAAATAATAATTTGCAATAAAAATTCATAGGTGACTAAATGCGTACACTGTGAATAATACAGAGTGATCTGATCCTCTCAGGGATCTGCAGTGAAAAAAACATAAAGTGATGAAAAAAGAAAAAAGGGGAACCAAAAGGTCCAAATTGGACACAATAATGTGAAACAAGTAAATCTCAAATCCCATATCACACGCCATTCCGATCATAATGGCTAAAAATAGCCAGATAGAAAACAACAAAGTGACAAATAAATGAATCCCTTCAGAGGGATAAATCTCCTATAAAGTGATGTGTGCTGGGTGACAACATCAAACCCTCAGAAGATATTTGAAGCAAAAACTTCACCACCCCTCAATTTAAGATAATAAACCATAAATCCAACTAGAAAAAAAAACAATAAAAATAAAATAAATTATGAAATAAAATCTAACACCAAATCAGAAAATAATGTATAATGAAATATACACATATAAATGTAAAAAAGAGTCCAAAGGTGCAAATACACCAGGTGATCCAACAGTTTTTGAAACGTGCAGGTGATCAGGTGGATGTGCGTAACAACCAATGGGAAATATTTAGAACTAGTTAAAACTGTGTAAAATTGCTCTATGTCTCAGTCCACCTATTACCTTTAACCACTTCCCGACTGGCTGTTGTATATAAACGGCCGGACGGTGGCAGTGCAGAGTCGGGTGGCCGTTTATAAACGGCCTCTCCGCCCCCTGCTTGTCCTGCAGGGTCTCTGGGAGCGTGCTGCACCACGATCCGGTGCCCGCTGTGTCCTCTGGACACAGTGGAACACCGATCGTTGGACGGCACCGCTGTACGAGGTCCCGATCATGTGATCACTGATTGGCCAATCAGTGATCACATGCACAGTAGTAAGCAAGATGTCACTTCTGCATCATTGCTTACTACGTGTGAAGTCTGTGAATGACCACAGAGATCACATGGTATAAGACTATTCACAACAGCCTTGTACCATGTGACAAGCTGTGACCAATCACAGCTCACACAGTAGTTCGCAAGAATGCAGACAGAGAGAAGGAGAAATAATTGCTTTTACAGCCTTATGGGTATAAAAGCAATCAGTGTAAAAAAAAAATCTCCATCACCCCCCCACAAGTTGTACAGTATCACCATGGTGACACTGTACTGCTAGGGTGACAGTATGTAAAAAAATAATATATATATATATATAATATAAAAAATTAAAATAAAAATGTAAAAAATTTTTTTAAAAAAATTATCATTTTTGGTTATAAACAAATTTGGGTTATTTTTTTACTAAAAAAGATAACTGAATACATTTTGGCCAAGATTTATGATGAAATATTATTTATTTGCAAAAGAATAACACTTTTGTTCAAATGTTTTGGACTTTTTCATTTATATAGCAAAATAAAAATCCCAGAGGTGAAAATAAAGTTTTATCTGTCTCAAAAAAATGCTAAACAATTCATATGGGTACAGTGTTGCATGACCGCGCAATTGTCATTCAAAGTGTGATAGCGCTGAAAGCTGAAAATTGGCCTGGGCAGGAAGGGGGGGGAAGTGTCCGGACTGGAAGGGGGGGAAAGTGTCCGGACTGGAAGGGGGGGGGGAAGTGTCCGGACTGGAAGTGGTTAACTACACTGGTTTAGTAACCCTTCAGCCCCACAATACTAGGCTGTCAGCCTTCACTCCAAGCTGTACACCTGAGATTGAGCCGGACTGATCTGGTAATACTATGCTGGCTCCTTAGCCTTGAACCACTGGCCTACCGAGTGCGGGGATAGCGGATATAGTGAATGCGGGGTTTGGGGAGAGCGGATATAGTGAATGCGGGGTCCGGGGAGAGCGGATATAGTGAATGCGGGGTACGGGGAGACCAGATATAGTGAATTCAGGGTCCAGGGAGACCAAATATAGTGAATGCAGGGTCCGGGGAGAGCGGATATAGTGAATGTAGGGTCTGGGGAGACCAGATATAGTGAATGCAGGGTCCGGGGAGACCGGATATAGTGAATGCAGGGTCCGGGGAGACCGGATATAGTGAATGCAGGGTCCGGGGAGACCGGATATAGTGAATGCAGGGTCCGGGGAGACCGGATATAGTGAATGCAGGGTCCGGGGAGAGCGGATATAGTGAATGTAGGGTCTGGGGAGACCAGATATAGTGAATGCAGGGTCCGGGGAGAGCGGATATAGTGAATGCAGGGTCCGGGGAGACCGGATATAGTGAATGCAGGGTCCGGGGAGACCGGATATAGTGAATGCAGGGTCCGGAGAGACCGGATATAGTGAATGCAGGGTCCGGGGAGAGCGGATATAGTGAATGTAGGGTCCGGGGAGACCGGATATAGTGAATGCAGGGTCTGGGGAGATTGGATATAGTGAATGCAGGGTTCGGGGAGACCAGATATAGTGAATGCAGGGTCCGTGGAGAATGGATATAGTGAATGCAGGGTCTGGGGAGAGCGGATATAGTGAATGCAGGGTCCGGGGAGACCGGATATAGTGAATGCAGGGTCTGGGGAGAGCGGATATAGTGAATGCAGGGTTCGGGGAGACCAGATATAGTGAATGCAGGGTCCGTGGAGAATGGATATAGTGAATGCAGGGTCTGGGGAGAGCGGATATAGTGAATGCAGGGTCCGGGGAGACCGGATATAGTGAATGCAGGGTCCGTGGAGAATGGATATAGTGAATGCAGGGTCTGGGGAGAGCGGATATAGTGAATGCAGGGTTCGGGGAGACCAGATATAGTGAATGCAGGGTCCGTGGAGAATGGATATAGTGAATGCAGGGTCTGGGGAGAGCGGATATAGTGAATGCAGGGTCCGGGGAGACCGGATATAGTGAATGCAGGGTCCGTGGAGAATGGATATAGTGAATGCGGGGTCCGGGGAGACCGAATATAGTGAATGCGGGGTCCAGGGAGAGCGGAAATAGTGAATGCAGGGTCCGGGGAGACCGGATATAGTGAATGCAGGGTCCGGGGAGAGCGGATATAGTGAATGCAGGGTCCGGGGAGAGAGGGATTTAGTGAATGCAGGGTCCGGGGAGAGAGGGATTTAGTGAATGCAGGGTCCGGGGAGAGCGGATATAGTGAATGCAGGGTCCGGGGAGAGCGGATATAGTGAATGCAGGGTCCGGGGAGAGCGGATATAGTGAATGCAGGGTCCGGGGAGAGCGGATATAGTGAATGCAGGGTCCGGGGAGAGCGGATATAGTGAATGCAGGGTCCTGGGTTTAGTAACACTTATTGAGGTAAACTAAGGGTTCATGTAAGGGGTCAATAAAAAAAAAATGATTTAACAAACACTTCTTTTATTTACTTGTCGGGTTGCTTTAGTTCTGGTTACACCAGGTGTGACTTGCTATGCGAGTTTCAAATCGCAATTACAGCGGTCATATCGGTGCGGTTCGGACTTGGTCGGAGCCGCACCCATTTCTAAGGTCACACATGCACTACTTCAGGTGCGACTCGTTTAGACATCTGTGTCTTACAAGTCGCACCTCAATCCGGAACAACATCCGACTTTTGAAATCATGCGACTTCCAGTGACACCACTGACATGGGATGTGGATGAAGTTCCTCCCTTTGATCTGCAGATCAACAACAACAAACGAACAAACAAATGAATACAACAGTAACAATGATACTTTGTATCTCTCTCTGTGTTTATAAACATTGCACCAAACTGCCATTTCTGAGACATCAGCAGCGGCTTTGACAGTTGCAGTATGTACACAACTTCTGACCATTTGTCACCAGTAGGTAATTGCCCTCAAGTGCACAAGCACTGCGTATTATAAACAAATGCTGTGTTCATCTTTTTTCACCATTTGTTGATTCTCAGTGCTGCTGATCGCCTGCGACTTCTTTGCAGCCGCCTCCTGTCTACATACACTCCACTGATGGCGACATGACACTTCTCTGGGTGGGCTTCCTGATGGGGACAACAATGGACCATACCTGTGTAATGTGTGTCAAATCGGCCACTTGCAGTCTCCATCAGAAGACCATGTGATAGGGTGACAACGCTGGAGCACAACTGGGAGACAGGGACAGAGCGTTGTCACCCTATAACACATGGGTTCTCCAACATTTTACAGAAAAGGTCAATTCACTGCCCTTCAGAACTTAGAGGAGCAAGACTGTGGTCAGTAGAGGGAGAAAATGCCTTAAGGTTTGAAGGGCATTGGGAGTGAGATATGGCTCAGCACCTCTGGTTAGTGGGAGGAGGAATCATGCCACATCATTGGTGTCAGTGGGAGGAATAGTGCCACATCATTGGTGTCAGTGGGAGGAATAGTGCCCCATCTTTGGTGTCAGTGGGAGGAATAGTGCCCCATCATTGGTATCAGTGGGAGGAATAATGCCCCATCATTGGTGTCAGTGGAAGGAATAGTGCCCCATCATAGGTGTCAGTGGGAGGAATAGTGCCCCATCTTTGGTGTCAGTGGAAGGAATAGTACCCCACCATTGGTATTAGTGGGAGGAATAGTACCCCATCATTGGTATCAGTGGGAGGAATAGTGCCCCATCATTGGTATCAGTGGGAGGAATAGTGCCCCATCATTGGTATCAGTGGGAGGAATAGTGACCCATCATTGGTATCAGTGGGAGGAATAGTGCCCCATCATTGGTATCAGTGGGAGGAATAGTGCCCCATCATTGGTGTCAGTGGGAGGAATAGTGCCCCATCATTGGTATCAGTGGGAGGAATAGTGCCCCATCATTGGTATCAGAGGGAGGAATAGTGCCCCATCATTTGTATCAGTGGGAGGAATAGTGCCCCATTATTGGTGTCAGTGGAGGAATAGTGCCCCATCATTGGTATCAGTGGGAGGAATAGTGCCCCATCATTTGTATCAGTGGGAGGAATAGTGCCCCATCATTGGTATCAGTGGGAGGAATAGTGACCCATCATTGGTATCAGTGGGAGGAATAGTGCCCCATCATTGGTATCAGTGGGAGGAATAGTGCCCCATCATTGGTGTCAGTGGGAGGAATAGTGCCCCATCTTTGGTATCAGTGGGAGGAATAGTGCCCCATCATTGGTGTCAGTGGGAGGAATAGTGCCCCATCATTGGTATCAGTGGGAGGAATAGTGCCCCATCATTGGTGTCAGTGGGAGGAATAGTGCCCTATCATTGGTATCAGGGGGGAGGAATAGTGCCCCATCATTGGTATCAGTGGGAGGAATAGTGCCCCATCATTGGTATCAGTGGGAGGAATAGTGCCCCATCATTGGTATCAGTGGGAGGAATAGTGCCCCATCATTGGTATCAGTGGGAGGAATAGTGCCCCATCATTGGTGTCAGTGGGAGGAATAGTGCCCTATCATTGGTATCAGGGGGGAGGAATAGTGCCCCATCATTGGTATCAGTGGGAGGAATAGTGCCCCATCATTGGTATCAGTGGGAGGAATAGTGCCCCATCATTGGTATCAGTGGGAGGAATAGTGCCCCATCATTGGTGTCAGTGGGAGGAATAGTGCCCCATCATTTGTATCAGTGGGAGGAATAGTGCCCCATTATTGGTGTCAGTGGAGGAATAGTGCCCCATCATTGGTATCAGTGGGAGGAATAGTGCCCCATCATTTGTATCAGTGGGAGGAATAGTGCCCCATCATTGGTGTCAGTGGGAGGGATAGTGCCCCATCATTGGTGTCAGTGGAGGAATAGTGCCCCATCATTGGTGTCAGTGGAGGAATAGTGCCCCATCATTGGTGTCAGTGGAGGAATACCGCACCGCACAGCCTTAATCTGACCTATTTCCGTGATTTAGCATTTTGCAGATAGGGGGTGCGCATGCTGCCCTTCCCGCGCCGCCTTAATAAAAGTCCCACACCATGTACAGTAGTGTGTAAACAAATTCTCCTGGTGCTTCATAGAAATCCTACTGCAAATTCTCTATGTGCTCCACCACCTCGTGCGACTATTAATGCACTCACCAACCATCCATGACCCCTTAGTTAACCGCTTCCCATCCGCCCTATTGGATCCATTTCAGGCAGATTAAGAAGGATTTTCACAGTGTCTCCTGCAGTCCAGTAACCCCCTATTAATTGGTACTTGTGCAACCTCCTACTTTGAAACCCAGAGCCAGCAAACCCTTAGCCGAAATTCAGGGCCGTTCAGAAAATGAAGACATCGACTGCCGCTGGAACGCGCAGCCGGGGCACTGGATGGACGCTGCGGTGAGCGGGTAGGTTGCGCCCCCTGTGTTCCTTCTCAATGCAAAACGTTCAAGCTTGATTGAAGTGTTACCCTTTTTAATGCCGCACAACTGCGCAGCCATGGAGAAGCTTGTCACCTCTCGCCGGATTAAAGCTAATTTTTTAATTACTTGGCAGAGCTCGACGGGCTTCACAAAACAAAATCGCCTCGGATAATAGCTGAGCCGCAGGAAGGCGTCAGTGGAGAGGATTCAGCTGGAGCGGAGGAAATGCCATGACGGCTTGTTGGGGGGGGGGCACTGACCCCGAAGTCAAACTGCGCCATACTAATATGTGAGTCACGGGTCCCGCTGCGTCACGCCGTACGTCTCACGGATCTCCCGAGAGGGGGAGCAGTATAGGAGGTGTAAGTCCCTGGCCTGGGAACGGGAACCGAGATCTCTCATTACACAGAATCTTCAATGCGCCTGTTCAGGTGTTTAATGGGAATATATATTGTAATCCTAAAGTGGACCAAACATCCAACATTTTTCTGTTAACCTCTTCCCCGCCGCCCTATAGCAGAAATACTGCCACGGGGCGACAAGGCTGTGCAAAATCACGTGCATATACAGTATATGTAATTCTGCATTTTGCTGGTAGGGGGCGCCCTAAAAGTCCCACAACATGTAGTGTGTAACAAATCCATCCATGACCCACCGCTTCCCAACCGCCCTATAGCAGAAATACTGCCACAGGGCGGCAGGGCTGGGCAAAATCACGTGTATATAGGGGGCGCGCACGCTGCCCTACCCGCGCCACTTTAATAAAAGTCCCACAACTTGTAGTGTGTAAACAAATTCTCCTGGTGCTTCACAGAAATCCTAATGCAAATTCTCTGTGCGTGCCAGCATCTTGTGCGACTATTAATGCACTGACCTACTATCCATGATCCCTTAGTTAACCGTTTCCCGACTGCCCTATAGCAGAAATACTGCCACAGGGCGGCAGGGCTGCGCAAAATCACGTATATATTTTGCATTTTGCGGGCAGGGGGCGCGCACGCTGCCCTACCCGCGCCGCCTTAATAAAAGTCCACAATTGTTGCAATCCTAAAGTGCACCAAACATCCCACATTTTTCTGTTAACCTCTTCCGTGCCACCCTATAGCAGACATACTGCGCAAAATCACGCGTATATAGACGTGATTTCGCATTTTGCTGGTAGGGGGCGCGCACGCTGCCCTACCCGTGCCGCCTTAATAAAAGTCCCACAACATGTAGTGTGTAAACAAATTCTCCTGGTGCTTCATAGAAATCCTAATGCAAATTCTCTGTGCATGCCACCACCTCCTGCGACTATTAATGCACTCACCGACCATCCATGACCCTCCGCTTCCCGGCCACCCTATAGCAGAAATACTGCCACAGGGCGGCAGGACTGCGCAAAATCACGTGTATATAGACGTGATTTTGCATTTTGCTGATAGGGGGCGCGCACGCTGCCCTACCCGCGCCACTTTAGTAAAAGTCCCACAACTTGTAGTGTGTAAACAAATTCTCCTGGTGCTTCACAGAAATCCTAATGCAGATTCTCTGTGTGTGCCACCACCTTGTGCGACTATTAATGCACTCACCGACTATCCATGACCCCTTAGTTAACAGTTTCCCAACTGCCCTATAGCAGAAATACTGCCACAAGGCGGCAGGGCTGCGCAAAATCACGTATATATTTTGCATTTTGCAGGCAGGGGGCGCGCACGCTGCCCTACCCGCGCCGCCTTAATAAAAGTCCCACAATTGTTGCAATCCTAAAGTGCACCAAACATCCGACATTTTTCTGTTAACCTCTTCCCCGCCACCCTATAGCAGACATACTGCGCAAAATCACGTGCATATATACGTGATTCTGCATTTTGGTGGTATCGGGCATGCAGGCTGCCCTACCTGCGCCGCCTTAATAAAAGTTCTGCAACATGTAGTGTATAAACAAATTCTCCTGGTGCTTCACAGAAATCCTAATGCAAATTCTCTGTGCATGCCACCACCTCGTGCGACTATTAATGCACTCGCTGACCATCCATGACCCACCGCTTCCCAACCGCCCTATAGCAGAAATACTGCCACAGGGCGGCGGGGCTGCGCAAAATCACGTATATATATGTGATTTTGCATTTTGCGGATAGGGGGCGCGCACGCTGCCCTACCCGCGCCGCCTTAATAAAAGTCCCACAACATGTAGTGTGTAAACAAATTCTTCTGGTGCTTCATAGAAATCCTAATGCAAATTCTCTGTGCGTGCCACAACCTCCTGCGACTATTAATGCACTCGTCGACCATCCATGACCCCTTAGTTAACTGCTTCCCAACCGCCCTATAGCAGAAATACTGCCACAGGGCGGTAAGGCTGCGCAAAATAGCCTGTATATATACGTGATGTTGTATTTAGCGGGTAGGGGGCGCACGCACCGCCCTACCCGCGCCGCCATTGGCGGCTACAGTAGTCAATCACCAGGTCCCGGCCGGAGATTTCACCCCGCGATCATTGAGTAACACTGACAGGAGAGAGACCTGTGTGTAAACAACACAGGTCTCTCTCCTGCCAGCATGGACATGCTGCTGTGTACGTCTCTGCACAGCACATAAATACACAGCAGCATGTCTACCTAGTAAAACGCACGCAACACATGATGTTAAACAGCACACAGTTGACCCTTTTATCGCCCCAGATGTTAACCCCTTCTGCCCAGTGCCATTAGTACAGTGTCAGTGCTTTTTATTGGCACTAATTACTGTATTGGTGTCACTGGGGATGTCAGTGACAGTTCTCCCCTCCATCAGAATGCTAACTGTAATCCTGCTATAAGTTCTCTCCCCTGTCAGCTCCTGCTTACAGTTGAAAGCACTAACACAGCACATAGTAAAACATCACACAGTTAACCCTTTGATCACCAAAGATGTTAACCCCTTCCTGCCCAGTGCCAGCGTCAGTGCTTTTTATTAGCTCTGATCACTGTATTGGTGTCACTGGGGATGTCAGTGACACCAAGTTAGTTCCCCCCCCCCAGTGTCAGAATGCCCGCTGCAGTCCTGCTATAATTCGCTGATCGCCGATGAACTCTGAAGAAGGGAGTACACCTCCTGAAACGCGTTGCCAGACTACCGTTTGCTCGGACTGTCACATTGTTTCCTAGCTTGTTTTATGAATCTTGGTTTGTGAATATAGATATATACACTTTTTGTCATTTTTAAATAAATTTCTCTTAATCACGGTAATGCATGAGGAGAGTGCGCCCCTTCTTTGCTTTTTTCCAGTACCACCAAGATTCCGCGATCTTTAGAGGGGCTCCTGGGATGCTCACAGACTTGAGCGCTTGTTTTTTTTTTTTTCTCCCCGCCATTACTACTATAAAAAAATTAAAAAAATTAAAATCCCATTATCTATACCGCCATTTTTAGACGCTATAACTTTCATGTAAAACAATTAATTTACACATATTGGGATTTGTTTTTTTTAGCAAAGACACGGAGCAGAATATATTTTAGCATTTTATTATTTTTTTCTATTTTTTTATGTTTAATAGCAAAACTTCAAAAATATAGTTTTATTTTCAAAATTGTCGGTCTTTTTTTGTTTATAGCGCAAACAATTTAAAACGCACAGGTGATCAAATAGCACCGAAAGAAAGCTATATTTGTGGGGGGAAAAAGGACGTAAATTTCATTTGGGTGCAGTGTTGCATGACCGCGCAATTGTCAGTTAAATTAACGTGGCACCGTATCGCAAAAAATGGCCTGGTCAGGAAGGGGGGGGGGGGGGGGATCCTCTGGAGGGTGAGTGCTTAAGTGAGCGATTGCTTTTAAATTCTTTAGGAAAAGTATTTCTATCTAGGTGCGCATCTAGAAAGAAATAGACTGACATGGAGACCACGTAGCTTTATAGCTAAACAAAGCCATGTGCTCCCAGTTGTGAAAATGACTGGATGTGTTGTAGCTTTGTTTATAAACAAAGCTTTCTCACATAGTGATGGGAAACATTTTTCTTGTTTAACCTCCCTAGTGGTCTGATTATTTCAGATTTTTGATGCTGAAAGCGGTACCATTTTTTTGCATGGAAATATGTATTTTTTTTTTTATTGTAGGCCTGTAATTTTTAGGAATAACTCTCTGAAATCTGTCCGAACAAGAGTCTAGTAAACATCCCGGGTAGGATAAAACTTGAAACACAAAATCATAAATTAGAATTTAATAAATAATCATAAAAAATAATAATATAATAATAATAAATTTAATTCAATAATATAATCAAACCAAAAACACTGAAATGTGAAATATAGCGCCAAGTTCACACATCGCTGAGCTCAGTCGCAGAATCGTTTTCAGAGTCTGATGATGAATTTCCCCCACGAATCATTATCACTCAATTCTGCAAGTGGTTCTGATTTACTATCGCTGTTCTCTAGCCGGTCTAAAACCACTTTTGACCTAAAGGGACGCTTTTTGGACGCCATGGACGTTTCTCAGTTTCCAGGCAGAAAGAACAGTCAAAATGCAGGCAGGGCGCCGGACAAAGCACTCGGGACAAAATGTATGTGAAATGGTTTGATACAGGAATGTTATACTATGTAATAATCATTTTTAAAAAAAATGAAATTTTTTTTAAAAATTTCAAATTTGCCGCCTGTTCCGGCGCCTGTACGTCCCGACGTCACAGGGACCGGAACACGGAAGCCGAATGCCGGCATCGGCCGGAGGAGATTGCCGGGGACGCTGCAGGGGACGTATCGTGGGAGCGAAGGACAAGGTAAGTGCTGCAGGGACTCCCTGAGCAACGCCGTATGGTAAACCCGAGTGTAGCTCGGGGGGGTTACCGCTTTTGGTACTGAAACTCTACCCCGAGCTACACTCGGGAATACCGCCAGGGGGGTTAAAGCTAACCTTTCCTAGGAGTGCCACAAGACAAAACTAGAAGCCAATTTCAAATAAGTATTGTTATGAAGGAATCGGGCGGACTGGCAAATCATGCGGCCCCCGGGCAATAAGGGATCATGGGGCCCCTGTGTCCTTGCCTACACTCAAAGCACACTGCAGGCTGACGGCATCATCTCAACCTAGAAAAAGTCACTGACTGGAACTCTAAGAAGGCTTTTTAATGATAAAAGAAGATTTTTATTTTTCAAAAAACAAACATATTTCTGTATATTGTGACATGGAAAAGATCATTTAAAAAAAATTTAAAAATAAAATCGAAGACAGGCAGAGAGCTAACACTTCGTCGAGAAGAACTGCATTAAAACGGAGTGTAGACCCACTGACACCAATGCTAGGCCTATGTACTACATGGCATGCAGAGTGTAGGGGTCAGGACAACACAATGTACATCACAGTGTGAAGGTCCCTGCATTATGTGCCATGAGATCAGTTGGAAGAAGTATGTTTAGACCAGGGGCGGACTGACAACTCATGGGGCCCCCGGGCAATAGGGGATCATGGGGCCCCTGTGTCCTTGCCCAAACTCAAAAAAGCCTATGAAAAAGGTACCAGGGGCATCTCATGGAGGCCCCCTACTGACCCCGGGCCCTCGGGCAGTGCCCGAGTTTCCAAATGGTCAGTCCACCCCTGGTTTAGACCAACCTTTCTCAACCAGGTGCCTTGTGGTTTCCTAAGGGGTGCCTTGGCAAAATGCCTACAAATTGCCCAAAATGTGTATACGAGCCAGCGGGTGGAACAAGCCTGCACAAAGCCCCAGGTTATCACTGTGCACCATTACGACCTTCTAGCCGCCGGCGTCCTGACAACCAATGACATCATCAGCTGATAAGGAGGATGTCAGCTGCCTGCACAGCATCCTTGTTTGACCCTTCCCCGCCCCCCCCCCCATCAGTGCTGGGGTCACATTAGCCCAGTGATGGAGAAAAACTGAGGGAGAAGAGCAACAATGGAATACTAGTCAGTACCAGTGTGCAAAAGTGTATTTGAAGAATAAATCTCCTCTAATGTTGGGTGTCCTACATGTGTGGATGTTGCTGCGTTATATAAAACTATTAGAATAGTTTTTCACATTTTAGAATGGGGGGCCTCAAGACTGTCCATCATTTTAAAGGGTGCCTTGACTGAAAAAGGTTGAGAAACACTGATCTGGACATCGGTGGTCAGCAGGAGCAAGAATGCCCTAGTGCTGGTGTCAATAGAGGCAGAAGGTTGGGGTTGAGACTTTAGTATTTATGTGGGAAGGAGGGGGCAGAATAAAACTTTGGTGCTCAGTTGATGGTGGAAAAATACTTTGGTGGTCAGTTGGGAATGGAATAAAACTTTGGTGGGCAGTTGATGGCGGAATAAAACTTTGGTGGTCAGTTGGGGATGGAATAAAACTTTGGTGGGTTGTTGATGGTGGAACAAAACTTTGGTGGTCAGTTGGGGGTGGAACAAAACTTTGGTGGTCAGTTGGGGGTGGAAAAAAACTTTTGGTGGTAAGTTGATGGCGGAATAAAACTTTGGTGGTCAGTTAGTGGTGGAATAAAACTTATGTACGCAGTTGAGGGTGCCGGGTTAGAATAAAACTTTGGTGTTCAGTTTTGGAGGGAGGAATAAAACTGTAATGATCAGTTGGAGGTGCAATAAAATTCTGATGCTCAGTTGGAGGTAAAAAGTTGGGGGGGGGGGTATAAAACTAATTTTCATATGGGGGGGGGGGGGTGGAATAAAACTCTGATTCTCAGTTGGGCAGTTTGTGGTGGAATAAAACTTTGGTACTCAGTTGAGGGTGCCAGGTTAGAATAAAGCTTTGATGCTCAGTTTGGGAGCGGGGAATAAAATACTGTGTCCCACTTTTCACGCACGTTTGTTTGTATGTGTGTATAGTAAAAACGTTTTTGTTTTGGATAAAGGGAAGAATTAAAAAAAAAACTATCAGTTTATTATTGGCTGTCTATGTGCTGTTGGGAGACTTTTTCCTTTCCCAGAGATGCAACAGGAAGTGAGAAGGAATCTCAATTTAATGAGAATTCACCTCTTAGACGGTTGTCACTGGAACAGGTGTCCTCATTGGAAGATTTACCCTCACCTGTTGTTCTGGTGACACCTCTAAAATTTTGGATGTTCCTTCACTTTCTGTCTCAGTGACGATGGTCACCAAGACAAATAGGGTTCTAACCCTTCCCCTCTCTTACCCCTTAGGTCTCTTGCATATACCTAACCTTCACCATAGTTTATACTTTAGTAAATTAGATGCAACCACTTCATCACTTCAACTTTTTTTTACTATCCATAAAGGGTGCTATTCTTCCTACTGACCACAAATGTAACCAGCATTCTTCCCATTGACCATCACAAAAATGTATCGTGATCTGTAGATATTTACAGGGTGTCATGTTTCACATGACTGTCATATTGACTGTCCTATGCCTTTAAGTGTTTTCTATATTTTGTCTCTGCTCCTCCCTTTCCTTTGGTTTAGTTAATGCTGTATAGATATTCCACCCCTTTTCCCAGTAAGGCATTGCAGCAAGCCTCGTGGCATGGAGCAGATCACATTATGATCTTTTGACCTATGGAATGTTCATTGTTGTAAGATTCTCTCAGTTTATGGAATAAACTTCACAAGATCTACAAGATGTCATTCTCATTGAGTCACTGACTGTGGTATCCAACTGAGGTTGAAGTTATCGCTATCTCATCACAACTGTAAGTTACAGAGATCACACTATCAATGCTTAGATTGGAGAGACAGAACACAGGGGATCTGAGACCGGTAAGGTTTTTTAGGGTTCCTTAACGTTACAATGTTGAGAAGGAATGGTCCAAGCAAAGAATAGTAAATATGAGACAAACACAGGGTAGGAAGCGCCTTGGATGAGTATGAAGCTCCATGGGCACTGGTCAGCCTGAGACTGCCACCACCCTGCTTCTCACCAGAGATGGACTTGGGAGAACCCTCTGGCTTCTCAGGTAATAGGACCTTCTCTGTTTTCCTTGCCATCAACCCTCCCACTGCATGGCACCCCTTCAACCCTATCATGTTGCCCCTATGCCTATGTCCTTTACCCTCACCTGTTCTGGTGACAGCTCTAAAATTTTGGATGTTCCTTCACTTTCCGTCTCAGTGACAATAGTCACCAAGATAAATAAAGTTCTAACCCTTCCCCTCTCTGACCCTTTAGGTCTCTTGTATATACCTAACCTTCACCATAGTTTATACTTTAGTAAATTAGATGCAATCACTTCAACCTTTTTTTTACTATCCATAAAGGGTGGGATTCTTCCTACTGACCACAATTTTAACCAGCATTCTTCCCATTGACCATCACGAAAATGTATCATGATCTGTAGATATTTACAGGGGATCTCTGAGACCGGTAAGTTATTTTAGGGTTCCTTGACTATAAAATGTTGAGAAAGGATGGTCCAAGCAAAGAATAATAAACATGAGACAAATGCAGGGTAGGAAGCTCATTGAATGAGTAGGAAGCTTCTTGGGCACTGGTCAGCCTGAGAATGCCACCACGCTGCTTCTCACCAGAGTTGGGCTCAGGAGAACCTTCTGACTTCTCAGGTAATAGGACCTTCGCTGTTTTCCATGCCATCAACCCTTCCACTGCCTGGCACACCTTCAACCCTGTCATGTTGCCCCGATGCCTATGTCCTTTGTCTTATTTTCTTCCAGGCCCTTCTCATTTCTTGCATCTGAGGCAACATAATAAATGTCAGATCTAGTCCTCATTTGTTTTCCCTATTTGCACACCCAAAGTTCAAACAATTTCAATCCTGTCAGCCTTCCTGATGACAGACTGTACTTTGGGTGATGATTTAGGTTGTTAGCCAGAAAGTCTATTTTATAAATTGTCCATGACCTGTGTTCGTAAATGAGGTCTTGAACCTTCTCTGTAATGGACAGAAAAGCATTCTTCAAAAGCCAACATAAGAAAATAGTAACAAATACAGCAAATACAAAAGGCAGCAATGCAAAATGTTACAGAGAAGTAGCTGAGGATAAGCTTACCTATAAAGCAGATTATTCCGTTTGCTGTACACAGCCAAAAAGCCGGCTTCTCTTTTTGTTCCTCTATCTGAGAATTGTCACCAATGGCCTGGCCAAGTGGTATTTTCTTTTCTTTACAATATAAAAACTCGTTGGCTTCAAATTTCATAAAGTGACTATAGGCACCCCCAGGTACCTGTATGCACACTTAGCAGGCTTGTTTCCTTGAAAATCCGGAGAGCTGTTTTATAGGAAAAGCACACTTTTAGATCCCAATGGAGTGGAGTTGCAGGTAAGTATTAATTACCCAACCTTTTTGGGGAAGGAGGGGGAGCACTGAGCAAACAGCAGCCAGGTCTGTTATACTGTAGTTAACTTGTGGCCCACCTTATCTCACTTTCCTCAACTCTCTATTGGCCAGTGGGTCTACCCATCACACATAGTTGCCAATAGGAAATTAAAGGGGGCCAAAAGGGATAGGCCACCAGTTGAGGGATCTTGTCTCTGTTCACTTAAAGGAAAGCCCTAGATTTTTGTGTAAACCCAAAGAAAGTGCGTGTTTTAGGATTTTGAGGTACTGCTTTATCATAGCAGGCCAGTTTATGAACGCTTGAAATCTACAGGTCTGTATTCTTGTCCTTTCTACTAGGAGCTCCTTGGAATCTGTATGTGAAGAGCCACATCAAATAAGGCATCTCTTATACCTGATGGTACAGGCTTCTAAAAACTTGCTTATAATTGGCTGTTGGAGATCACATGGGGTATTCTCTTCAAGGGTTTCTAGGGTTTGCTGACTTTTGGCTCGCTTTTGTGATTTCCTTTGTGCTTTTTTGCTTTTTTATACAGTGTACAGAAGGTATGTGCTGTATGGAAACCCTAATTTTATGGCTCATGGCATTGAAGGGCCTGAGTCCATCACTTTGTGATGAAAGACAAATTAACATTTAATTTTCTTTCTATCACAAAGAGACTCTCACCAACCTACAAAAATGCTGGTAAGAGTTTAGAAAAATCAAGTATTTGAAGTGGAACTTGGCTATGACTTGCAAATTGTAGGAGCAGGAAGGATTTTTATTGCAGAAAAGGCATATTATTTCATTTCTGCGATAAAAGCTACCTATTTCCTCCTTCCAAATTGCTTTGGAATGTACAGTGTATACACAGCTCAATGTACAATATTGGTACTCCTTGGTGCCACGAAGAATAATCTCCCATGCATAGAGGGTTACATCATCCCAGCCTGGCCCATCAAGATGGGCGAAGACCCTGAACCCCCCCAGAAAAGAGGGGGTGAAGATATTGACGCTGGTGAGGGAGCTTACAGATGTCACATCTCTGAAGGTTAAGTGAGTATTGGAAGGTTTGGCTCCACTTTCAATGCCTATTTGCAGCATTGTTCCTTTCTATTAACATTTTTTATTACCTTGCAATGTTACTTTGAACGTGCTAGAAAATCTGACTATGCCAGGGAGAAGCAGTTCCTTAGAACATACCCCCCTCCTGGCATGTCATATCCCTCTCCTCTTCTAATTACTATCTGTACTGGCCCAGCACCTCCACTCCTCCCCTCACCTCTCTACACAACGTTTTATGTAGCTGGAGAGGACTAAAGGGAACTAATAGAGGACTAATAGAGAGTAGCTATTCTCAACCAGTGTTCGGTGGAATTCTATGGTTCCCCATAGAGCAGTCTTTTAACATGGAAGAACCCTTAAATGACTTTCAGATATTGGGGAACTACTGCAAATAATCGCTTTATCAACAATTAATGGTACATTAATGTGATGGTTAGTGGGAAGAATGCCTCTTACATTGGTGGTCAGTGCAAAGGATGTCTTTCACATTGGTGGTCAGTGCAAAGAATGCCTCTTATATTGGTGGTCATTGCAAAGAATGCCTCTTATATTGGAGGTCAATGCAAAGAATGCCTCTTATATTGGTGGTCAGTGCAAAGAATGCCTCTTATATTGGTGGTCAGTGCAAAGAATGCCTCTTACATTGCTTGTCAGTGCAAAGATTGCCTCTAATATTGGTGGTCAGTGCAAAGAATGCCTCTTACATTGGTGGTCAGTGCAAAGAATGCCTCTTATATTGGTGGTCAGTGCAAAGATTGCCTCTAATATTGGTGGTCAGTACAAAGAATGCCTCTTATATTGGTGGTTAGTGCAAAGAATGCCTTTTACATTGGTGGTCAGTGCAAAGAATGCCTCTTATATTGGTGGTCAGTGCAAAGAATGCCTCTTACATTCAGTGGTCAGTGCAAAGAATGCCTCTTATATTGGTGGTCAGTGCAAAGAATGCCTCTTACATTCAGTGGTCAGTGCAAAGATTGCCTCTAATATTGATGATCAGTGCAAAGAATGTCTTTCACATTGGTGGTCAGTGCAAAGAATGCCTCTTATATTGGTGGTCAGTGCAAAGAATGCCTCTTACATTGGTGGTCAGTGCAAAGAATGCCTCTTACGTTGGTGGTCAGTGTAAAGAATGCCTCTTACATTGGTGGTCAGTGCAAAGAATGCCTCTTACGTTGGTGGTCAGTGTAAAGAATGCCTCTTACATTGGTGGTCAGTGCAAAGAATGCCTCTTATATTGGTGGTCAGTGCAAAGAATGCCTCTTACATTGGTGGTCAGTGCAAAGAATGCCTCTTATATTGGTGGTCAGTGCAAAGATTGCCTCTAATATTGGTGGACATTGTGAAGAATGCTTCTTACACTGGTGGTCAGTGCAAAGAATGCCTCTAATATTGGTGGTCAGTGCGAAGAATGCCTCTTACTATGGTGGTCAGTAGAAGGCCTGTCGCCCATACAAATAGAAAGGAAAAGATCATAGGTGTTAGTGGTTGAGGAAAGATCAGTGGCGCTCAGGGAATCAGTAGAGAGAACACTAGATGAGTGTCTTTATAAATCAATAATATAAATGTCAATAATCCTTATAAAGTCCATAAATCAAGTTCATGATCTAAAGTCCAGAAGTAGTGTCCAGAAAGCTGTCAGCTGTCAGAGTCGAAGCTCCTCTGAAGTAGGGATAAAAGAAAAGGGAACACAGCAGAGCTTACCTGTGTATAGTGAATGTCATAAAACCATTTAATAAATATAATAAAAAAAAGTCACAAAAATAACATAAAGGCTTGCATGTCACATTAAAAAAGCATCCTCTGTAGGTAGTCTGCTCCAGACCCTTGGGGGTGTTGTAATTCATGGACCGCTTGGCCGTACTGGTGGTTTCCAGGGCTCCAAGATGCTGGGAAAGCCAACAGCTGTGACGCCATCGGAAATGGAAGTCAGAGGACTGGCTGGCTGACTGCCGCAGGTTCGGTGCATGTCTGCTCCTTCCTCAGGCTGCAATCAGTGTTAGTGGTTACATATCTGAAGGTAATAATTGCTTATTGCTCAAGGAACCCCTGCAACATTTGGAGGAAGCCTGTGGTTCCACGGAACCCACGTTGAGAAAGGCTGCTCTAGAGTTTGCTAGGAATTCCTTTGACTGTGGCTGACTGACTTTCAATTTAATAGCGTCTGCATAGTACCAAAACCAACAATACTTGGCAGAGCCAGCTGATTGAAACCGATATTCTTTGTAGCTGTCTGTAAGGGTTGCATTCTGACCACCACTGCAAGAGGAGCATTGGCCACTGAAGTAAGGGACATTTTTTCCCACTGACCACCATTAAAGTGGTTTTACCAGAGGTTCCCCAAGACTTGAGATATTTTCAAGGGTTCCTCTGGGGCAAAAAAGTTTGAGAAAGAGTGCTATAGAGTGTCACTTGAGCAATAGCTCTGAGTCTGCTGGTGCTGCTGACATCACATCCAAGATGGCGGCACCCAGCAGCATTCTCTGACATTTGCTTGTCTAGACAAGGTTGGTTTTCATAGGTAAATAACATGCATAAAATGCATTAAATGGGTATATCATTTTTAGTAAGATTTTTATTGAAAGAAACGGTCCTGTGACGGGACCTCTTTAAGTTAGAAACCAGCCATATATGCTAATATATTTTTTTTTGAATTAAACTTCACATATACACTATATTGCCAAAAGTATTGGTTGGCCTGCCTTTACACACACATGAACTTTAATGGCCTCCCAGTCTTAGTCTGTAGGGTTCAATATTGAGTTGGCCCCGCCCTTTGCAGCTATAACAGCTTCACCTCTTCTGGGAAGGCCGTCCACAAGGTTTAGGAGGGTGTCTATGGGAAGGTTGGACCATTCTTCAAGAAACATTTGTGAGGTCAGGCACTGATGTCTGGGGAGGAGGCCCGGCTCACAGTCTCCACTCTAATTCATCCCAAAGGTGTTCTATGGGGTTGAGGTCAGGACTCTGTGCAGGCCAGTCAAGTCCCTCCACCCCAAACTGGCTCATCCATGTCTTTATGGACCTTGCTTTGTGCACTGGTGCGCAGTCATGTTGGAACAGGAAGGGGCCATCCCCAAACTCTTCCCACAAAGTTGGGAGCATGAAATTCTCCAAAATGTCTTGGTATGCTGACGCCTTAAGAGTTCCCTTCACTGGAATTAAGGGGCCAAGCCTGACCCCTGAAAAACAACCATAATCCCCCCTCCACCAAACTTTACACTTGGCACAATGCAGTCAGGCAAGTACCATTCTCCTAGCAACCACCAAACCCAGACACATCCATGGGATTCCCAGACAGAGAAGTGTGATTGGTCACTCCAGAGAACATGTTTCCACAGCTCTAGAGTCCAGTGGTGGCGTGCTTTACACCACTGTATCAGACGCTTTGCATTGCACTTGGTGATGTAAGGCTTGGATGCAGCTTCTCAGCCATGGAAACCCATTCCATGAAGCTCTCTACGCACTGTTGTTGTGCTAATCTGAAGGCCACACCAAGTTTGGAGGTTTTTAGCTATTGACTCTGCAGACAGTTGGCGACTTCTGCGCACTTTAGCATGCGCTGACACCACTCTCATTGTACGTGGCCTACCACTTGGTGGCTGAGTTGCTGTTGCTCCCAGTTGCTTTCACTTTGTTATGATCCCACTAACAGTTGACCATGGAATATTTAGTAGCCAGGAGTTGTCATGGATGGACTTATTGCACAGGTGGCCACCTATCACGGGACCACGCTTGGAGTCACTGAGCTCCTGAGAGCGACCCATTCTTTCACCAATGTTTGTAGAAGCAGTCTGCATGCCTAGGGGCTTGATTGTATACACCTGTGTCCATGGAGGGGATTGGAACACCTGAATCCAGTTATTTGGAAGGCTGGCCCAATACTTTTGGCAATATAGTGTATATTCAATACAACAAAATTGCTAAAGTTCATTAGAAACTGTGCAACGTGAAATTACTGGTATTGTTTCAGCATATTAAATTCCTTGCTTCCCTTGCACACCAGATGAAGATTTTAATCACACAGACAGGAGACCTTGTGAGAGGAGGAAGGGAGCAGGGGTGACTGACACAAGCTGTGTCTGAAACATTATCGCTGAGCAGGCACTAGCAGTGGGTGGGAGAGGTCTTCAGACGTCTTTAAGGTTCAGAGACTCATCAGTATGTTTCAGCTGGAAGAGCCGAGATTCTCTAGAGAGATAATTGCAGCCTCAGCTTCAGTAGCCGTTATCAAATCTTGAAAATGTTTTTTTTTTCCTTTAATTGGAAGTTTGCTTTAAAGGCAAAGTCCACCTTTTGCAAGAAAGTAGTAAATTCAGCAACACTGATCTTCATGGTCAATGTGCATTTACTACACTTTTACATGGAAGCCTGCAGAGCATTGCACCCGTGTGCGGTGTGTCATGGGTGCAAGGCACAGGCTTTTGCAATGTATTCCCAAAGCTTCAGGTCTGTACAAAGGTTTGGACCTGGGATGGAGGAATTGCAACTGGACTACAAGTAAGTGAAGCAGGATGGGTTCCTGGCTACTGTGGCAGGTGGGGCTTGTAGAATATCTATTAAAGGAACCCAACTGCACCGAATTCAAATAAGTAGGAATATTTGGAGGAACAAGCACTCTACAATTCAGGAGTTTGGGTTTTGGGAATGCTGTATGTGACCATTATTCATGTTACACCCTAAATATGGAAGCATGAAAAAGGTTGAACTTAACCTTTAAAGTTGAAATCCAGGCAAGGCAAGCAGCTCCAGAACAATGATGAAATGTATAACACTAACCCTCCCCGGGACACTAACATTAACTTTCCCTGTGACCCGATACTAACCCTGGCTTTGACCCTAACACTTAATGTTCACATTACACCTTTCTGTGAATTTAACACTAACCCTTGCTGCAAACCTAACCTTCAAACAAGACTTCACATTACCTTTTCTGTAGGTTTAACCCTTCCAGTAACCCAAACAGTAAACTTAACACTACCCCTCCCTATAACCCTAACACCTACCTTTCCTGTAACCTTAATACCCGAGTAACCCTTCCTGTATCCCCAACACTAACCCTCCCTGTATCCCCAACACTAACCCTCTCTGTGACACTAACACTACTCTTTTCTGTGACACTACTGCCTCTCCCCAAAACCTAACACCTACACTAATACTAACCCTCCCTGTACCCCCAACACTAACCCTCCCTGTACCCCCAACACTACCCTTCCCTATAACCCTAACACCTACCTTTCCTGTGACTTTAATACTAACCATAGTAACCCTTCCTGTATCCCTAACACTAACCCTCTCTGTGACACTAACACTACTCTTTCCTGTGACACTACTGCCTCCCCCCAAAACCTAACACCTACACTAATACTAACCCTTCCTGTAACCCTAACACTAACCCTCCCTGTACCCCCAACACTAACCCTCCCTGAATCCCCAACACTAACCATTCCTGTATCCCCAACACTAACCCTCCCTGTATCCCCAACACTAACCCTCCCTGTATCCCCAACACTAACCCTCCCTGTATCCCTAACACTAACCCTCTCTGTATCCCTAACACTAACCCTCTCTGTGACACTCACACTACTCTTTCCTGTGACACTACTGCCTCCCCCCCAAAACCTAACACTTACACTAATACTAACCCTTCCTGTAACTCTAACACTAACCCTCCCTGTACCCCCAACACTAACCATTCCTGTATCCCCAACACTAACCCTTCCTGTATCCCTAACACTAACCCTCCCTGTATCCCCAACACTAACACTCCCTGTATCCCCAACACTAACCCTCCCTGTACCCCCAACACTATCCCTTCCTGTATCCCTAACACTAACCCTCCCTGTATGTACACATTACACCTTTCTGTGAATTTAACACTAACCCTTGCTGCAAACCTAACCTTCAAACAAGACTTCACATTACCTTTTCTGTAGGTTTAACCCTTCCAGTAACCCAAACAGTAAACTTAACACTACCCCTCCCTATAACCCTAACACCTACCTTTCCTGTAACCTTAATACCCGAGTAACCCTTCCTGTAACCCCAACACTATCCCTCCCTGTATCCCCAACACTAACCCTCCCTGAATCCCCAACACTAACCATTCCTGTATCCCCAACACTAACCCTTCCTGTATCCCTAACACTAACCCTCCCTGTATCCCCAACACTAACACTCCCTGTATCCCCAACACTAACCCTCCCTGTACCCCCAACACTATCCCTTCCTGTATCCCCAACACTATCCCTTCCTGTATCCCCAACACTAACCCTCCCTGTACCCCCAACACTAACCCTCCCTGATTCCCCAACACTAACCCTCCCTGAATCCCCAACACTAACGCTCCCTGTATCCCCAACACTAACCCTCCCTGAATCCCCAACACTAACCATTCCTGTATCCCCAACACTAACCCTTCCTGTATCCCTAACACTAACCCTTCCTGTATCCCCAACACTAACCCTCCCTGTACCCCCAACACTAACCCTCCCTGATTCCCCAACACTAACCCTCCCTGAATCCCCAACACTAACGCTCCCTGTACCCCCAACACTAACCCTTCCTGTATCCCTAACACTAACCCTCTCTGTGACAGTAACACTACCCTTCCCTCTGACACTAGCCCCCCCAAACCTAAAACTAGCCCTAACACTAAGCCTCTCTTTGTGACCATAACACTACCCTTTCCCTTGAGGGCCCAGTTACACTTCCACATTGGGGTATCGCACTTAACCATACTACGTTGCAGTGCACCCCAATGCTTCAAGACAACACATCTGCATTTTAGGCCCCACAACACACACCAACAACTGTACATTAAAAAAATAAAAGGGTCAGGTACAATTCTTATCATGCTGAGGTGTGCTGGCAGTCTATTTCAATGGGCTGTCTTAAATCATTCCACATTAATGTGCAACATAACGTGCCTTAGCGCACCACAAAGTAGTAAATGGACTCTTATGCTAACCCCTAACACTAAGTCTATGTAAGACTCCAATGCTAGGATCAGCTGCTTTGGCAGAGTGAAGGTGAGAACAGCCCACTTATGATGCCTCCTATAAGGCAAACCTGTAAAATTGCCTAGTTTGGACAAAGTACGCACTTAAGATATATTTACCGCGCAGCAACTTGCTATCCATTTAGTTTCTCCTGACTGTTCTGGATGGTAAAGTTTTACATCTGATTGGCTGCTAGACTGCCGTCTCTTTTCTGTGCCTGGCGTGTTGAGTTCCCTGGTGTTGGAATTCATGCTTCATTGCTTTTCAGGTATTAAACTCCCTGTTCTAAGAGCGAAATAGCCATAAAACTGTCATTATGAAGAAGCAGAGCATTGTATGGGATAAATTGTGGCCATTTACTGCCTTGTAGAGGTTTACAACGCCTTTAACTCCAAATCGGAGTTGTCAGGATTTTCAGTGCCAATCGGAAAATCACTAAAATCTCTTCAGAGTAGAAGCATTGAAGTCCAGGGATTGTTTCTGACATGGCAGCCCTATGTGTTGGCGATGGGCAATAAATACCAATGGTCGAACCGCCAACTTGTCATTTTCCATATACGTCTCTCTGACATCCGGACAATTTAGAAACTTGTAAATGTAATTCATGAACTGGAGAACGCTCAGTAGACTTGAGAGTTACGCTTAGTAACTTTTTGATTGAGGGGAATCAAAAAGTTGTCCTTGTTTTCAAACAAGTTTTCTCATCTCTATTCATAAATTTTTCCCAGGTCTGATGCATTTAAAAAAGTGGCATGATATTCTACCACAAAATACAGTATTGTCCACAAACTATTTGACTTGGTAGACGCAGTAAAGTTTAGTGAGGAATGCAAAGACCTGTAGACTGGGAAGATTAGGCAACCTCTCAGCAAATGAATACATAGGAGGCCAACATAGGAGGCCAATCCTACAGGTCAAGGCTCAGAGTTTTTTTCTACACCTTAGGGAAAAGAGACTGGTTCTCTGGTTCTCAAGAGGGGACAACTGGTTCTCAAGAGGCATGAAAGAGGCCATCTATGCCATACTGGAACAACCAACCCCAAACAAGGGTGTATACCTTCCACACCATCTGTCCTCCACATATAATGCCATTTTAACAATATTGTGACAACAATTCACATTCATTCATGTAAATGGGAGGATTAACACCAATGAAGCCTCCCTGACACCACGGATTATGTAATTAGAACAGGGTGGTTCTTCAACATTTACACCAGGGATGTTGCTAGGGTCTTTTAGACCTGGGGCAATCCTGGGCACCTTTACTGAAAGGTTATATTTGGAGCATACCATGAAAAGAAAAGGATGAGGATGATGTCTTGTTTTCTATTCGTTTTATCTTTTCTGATTTCGTGTTGGTATCTTTCCTCCTTTCTAATGCATTTTCCCAGAATTGAGCCATTAAGGCTTTGGCTGAGAGATGGCAATGTAGACCCAGAGCACTCAGTAGAAAACCTGAGGCTTGTGCCCTGGGTGCCGGGATCATGCAACCTGTTTTACACCTCCCATCATAACATCTGCCTTTCCATGGTGACTGGATTGTGGAATATAGGAATACACTCACCGGCCATTTCATTAGGTGTACCTGTTCAATTGCTTGGTAACACAAATTGCTAATCTGCCAATCACATGGCAGCAACTCAATGCATTTAGATATCTGGACATGGTAAAGACTATTTGCTGAAGTTCAAACCGAGTATCAGAATGGGGAAGAAAGGGAATTTAAGTGACTTTGAACGTGGCATGGTTGTTGGTGCCAGAAGGGCTGGTCTGAGTATTTCACAAACTGCTGATCTACTGGGATTTTCACACACAACCATCTCTAGGGTTTACAGAGAATGGTCCGAAAAAGAGAAAATATCCAGTGAACAGCAGTTGTGTGGATGAAAATGCCTTGTTGACGTCAGAGGCCAGAGGAGAAGATGGTTCGAGATGATAGAAAGGCAACAGTAACTCAAAAGACTCAAAAAAACAACATGAAAGCATGGATCCATCCTGCCTTGTATCAATAGTTCAGGCTGGTAGTGGTGGTGTAATGGTGTGGGGGAGATTTTCTTGGCACTAGCAAGGTGCTAATAAAGTGGCAAGTGAGTGTAAAATGTTGGGTTATCTTCTGACCCTCTTTAGAACTGAAGCAGTGACTTGGAGAAGCTACAAAACATCTTCAATATTACAGAAAAAGTCCAGTGGAATGTGACCAACTACTGCTAGATATTCCATGACCTGGATCAATGAGAACCTTCACAGACAAGTGCCTATGGACTTTTCATTACCTTGCTGGATTATGGCCACAGAAATAATGACGGCTTTTAATTATTAAAAGTGGCCAGTGAGTGTAAAATGTTGGGTTATCTTCTGACCCTCTTTAGAACTGAAGCAGTGACTTGGAGAAGCTAGAAAACATCTTCAACATTACAGAAAAAGTCCAGTGGAATGTGACCAGACCTGGATCAATAAGAACCTTCACAGACAAGTGCCTATGGACTTTTCATGACCTTGCTGGATTATGGCCACATATATAAGGATGGCTTTTACCTAATAAAGTGACCAGTGAGTGTAAAATGTTGGGTTATCTTCTGGCCCTCTTTAGAACTGAATCAGTGACTTGGAGAAACTACAAAACATCTTCAACATTACAGAAAAAGTCCAGTGGAATGTGACCAACTACTGCTAGATATTCCATGACCTGGATTAATGAGAACCTTCACAGACACTTGCCTATGGACTTTTCGTTACCTTGCTGGATTATGGCCACAGAAATAATGAAAGCTTTTACGTAATAAAGTGGCCAGTGAGTGTAAAATGTTGGGTTATCTTCTGACCCTCTTTAGAACTGAAGCAGTGACTTGGAGAATCTACTAAACATCTTCAACATTACAGAAAAAGTCCAGTGGAATTTGACCAACTAATGCTAGATATTCCATGACCTGGATCAATGAGAACCTTCACAGACACGTGCCTATGGACTTTTTGTTACCTTGCTGGATTATGGCCACAGAAATAATGACGGCTTTTACGTAATAAAGTGACCAGTGAGTGTAAAATGTTGGGTTATCTTCTGACCCTCTTTAGAACTGAACCAGTGACTTGGTGAAGCTAGAAAACGTCTTCAACATTACAGAAAAAGTCCAGTGGAATGTGACCAGACCTGGATCAATAAGAACCTTCACAGACAAGTGCCTATGGACTTTTCATGACCTTGCTGGATTATGACCACATATATAATGATGGCTTTTACCTAATAAAGTGGCCAGTGAGTGTAAAATGTTGGGTTATCTTCTGACCCTCTTTAGAACTGAAGCAGTGACTTGGAGAAACTACAAAACATCTTCAACATTACAGAAAAAGTCCAGTGGAATGTGAACAACTACTGCTAGATATTCCATGGCCTGGATCAATGAGAACCTTTACAGACACGTGCCTATGGACTTTTCGTTACCTTGCTGGATTATGGCCACAGAAATAATGAAGGCTTTTACGTAATAAAGTGGCCAGTGAGTGTAAAATGTTGGGTTATCTTCTGACCCTCTTTAGAACTGAAGCAGTGACTTGGAGAAGCTAGAAAACGTCTTCAACATTACAGAAAAAGTCCAGTGGAATTTGACCAGACCTGGATCAATGAGAACCTTCACAGACAAGTGCCTATGGACTTTTCATGACCTTGCTGGATTATGGCCACATATATAAGGATGGCTTTTACCTAATAAAGTGGCCAGTGAGTGTAAAATGTTGGGTTATCTTCTGACCCTCTTTAGAACTGAAGCAGTGACTTGGGGAATCTACAAAACATCTTCAACATTACAGAAAAAGTCCAGTGGAATGTGACCAACTACTGCTAGATATTCCATGACCTGGGTCAATGAGAACCTTCACAGACACGTGCCTATGGACTTTTCGTTACCTTGCTGGATTATGGCCACAGAAATAATGAAGGCTTTTACATAATAAAGTGGCCAGTGAGTGTAAAATGTTGGGTTATCTTCTGACCCTCTTTAGAACTGAAGCAATGACTTGGAAAAGCTAGAAAACGTCTTCAACATTACAGAAAAAGTCCAGTGGAATGTGACCAGACCTGGATCAATAAGAAACTTCACAGACAAGTGCCTATGGACTTTTCATGACCTTGCTGGATTATGGCCACAGAAATAATGAAGGCTTTTACTTAAAAAAGTGGCTAGTGAGTGTAAAATGTTGGGTTATCTTCTGACCCTCTTTAGAACTGAACCAGTGACTTGGAGAAGCTAGAAAACGTCTTCAACATTACAGAAAAAGTCCAGTGGTATGTGACCAGACCTGGATCAATAAGAAACTTCACAGACAAGTGCCTATGGACTTTTCATTACCTTGCTGGATTATGGCCACAGAAATAATGAAGGCTTTTACGTAATAAAGTGGCCAGTGAGTGTAAAATGTTGGGTTATCTTCTGACCCTCTTTAGAACTGAACCAGTGACTTGGAGAAGCTACAAAACATCTTCAACATTACAGAAAAAGTCCAGTGGAATGTGACCAACTACTGCTAGATATTCCATGGCCTGGATCAATGAGAACCTTTACAGACACGTGCCTATGGACTTTTCGTTACCTTGCTGGATTATGGCCACAGAAATAATGAAGGCTTTTACGTAATAAAGTGGCCAGGGAGTGTAAAATGTTGGGTTATCTTCTGACCCTCTTTAGAACTGAAGCAGTGAGTTGGAGAAGCTAGAAAACGTCTTCAACATTACAGAAAAAGTCCAGTGGAATGTGACCAGACCTGGATCAATGAGAACCTTCACAGACAAGTGCCTATGGACTTTTCATGACCTTGCTGGATTATGGCCACATATATAAGGATGGCTTTTACCTAATAAAGTGGCCAGTGAGTGTAAAATGTTGGGTTATCTTCTGACCCTCTTTAGAACTGAAGTAGTGACTTGAAGAAGCTACAAAACATCTTCAACATTACAGAAAAAGTCCAGTGGAATGTGACCAACTACTGCTAGATATTCCATGACCTGGATCAATGAGAACCTTCACAGACAAGTGCCTATAGACTTTTCATTACCTTGCTGGATTATGGCCAAAGAAACAATGACGGCTTTTTCAAAAAGTGTCAGAGCAAAATATGCAGTAGACCTATACAATAAATACAAATATCCCCATGTTTTATCCCTGCAGGTATATAAAAACACCTTTTCATCTGCCAGAAATGCACTCAGTCCCCTGCTGTTTGCTGACGACGCGGCGCCTTGACTGAAGCCGCAAGGAATGATCAGCCCTGCACAATTTTCTTATCACCCCCCCACCCATATCTCCACAGCATCAGGAGGCAGGTGCAGTTCCAACTATTTATTTTGCTGGTGCTATGTCGGTGTTGGGAATATAAATTGTTAGTCCTGAATGGCATGTTATAATAAAAGCAGACATACCATAATGAGAGATTCTTAGAAAATGAAAAATTATTATTAAATAATCAGCATTCACATAAAATAAAAAATGAATGTTATATAGTAAGCTGCCACATGGGCTCAGTGGAGAGAGAAAAGCGATGGTACATGTAGCACGCTAAAGGATACTTTAATAGAATGTGAGTCTATCTGAAATGTTTCCTCATACATTTTCCACAACATTTGCCACCAGTGAGAGTATCACAGACAGGCCTAAACCTCAAGACAAAGGATAATTTACTCTGTAACCATTATTTATTACAAATAACGGGCAGGAAAAAAAACAGAGACAGTGAAGATTGTCTTTCACTGAATGTTGTATATAATCATGTTGATTGAAAAAAAAAAAATAACATTCAAGGTTTTAATAGCAGCACACATAGTGCACAGCAGCAAAACAAAGTGATAATAACGGCATTCTAAATAAATTAAAATTCAAGGGTTTAATAGAGGTGCATGTAGTGCACCTTGGCGAAACGTGAAGATAATAGCAGCGCACTTTGAGAGTGAAAAGCCTACAGCGGCTAAATTACAGTAATATGGTTCTCTAAACAGAGGATACTTGACAATACAAAAAAAAAATGTCAGTCCTAACAATTGGGCCCCAAGTAGGCAATCAAATACAATGCACAGGCGACAGTCAATATGTGTGATCACATAGAGGCAAGAAATATGGGCAATTATGACAATACAAGGGCAACCAATGGGTGGTTGTAACAATAAATGGGCAATTGTGACAATATGCATGCAACAAATGGGTCAGCTGTCAATGAAGGAAAGAATGCTCCCATGTTGGTTGTCGGTGGGAGGAAAAATGCCCCTGAATCAGCACCGAGTCGGAGTTAAAGTACAGGCGTACCTCGGTTTGCGAATTTAATGAGTTCTGCGGGACTTTTCATATTGTGAAAAATTTGTAAATCGAAAGGTGGTTTCCCATAGGAATGCATTGAAAACCAATTAATCTGTTCCGGAGGTCAGAAAAAAGTGTTTAAAAAGTCTTTTATCTGTTCAAAACTCTTTATAAAGTGCACTTTAAAGGCATAAATACTGTACAAGGACACGATTAAAAAAAAATTGTAAATGCATTGAAAACCAATTAATCCGTTCTGGCGATCAGAAAAAATAAAAAAAAAAAAAGTATTTTATCTGTTCAAAACTCTTTAAAAAGTGCACTTTAGGCTACGTTCACACTAGCGTTGTGTGCAGGCGGCAGAGAGGCAGTAAAAACGCTTCCCAAACGCCTCTGCCAATTATGCACATGGTGCTGTTCTAACGGGAGCGTTTGCGTCGCGGCAAAACGGACACCTCTGGTCGAGTCAGGAGGCGTTGAAGCCTCCTATTCTCCTCTATGGTGCCGCTCCGCAAATGCCCGGCGACGCGGTTGCGGGGTGTTTGTGGAGCGGTAACACCACTCAAACTGCATTATAGGCGTTTGTGGGGCGTTAACGCTCGGCAAACGCCTAGAAACCGCTGCTAAACCACGCATGCGGCGTTTGCGGAGCGTTTGCCGAGCGTTAAAAAATACTCCGCAAATGCTGGACCAACGCTTTCCAAACGCTATAGGGGCGTTTGGCAAGCGTTGGTAAAACAGCCAAGTGTGAACGAGCCCTTAAAGGCATAAATACTGTACAGGGATATGATTAAAAATTAATTCCAAAATGAATTGAAAACCAATTAATCACATGACTGATGAAGGGGTCCTGCGAGACTCCGAAATGTTGCCTTGCTGTAACTATGTGATTGTTCATTAAAACTTTTGGACCCATATTGGTGATCCTCGGTGTGCTGGTGACATTTTCCCTTGCTGAATCAGCACTGAGTCAGAATTAAAACTACAGGCATACCTCGGTTTACAAATTTAATGCGTTCTGCGGAACTTTTCATATTGTGAAACATTTGTAAACCGAAACACGGTTTCCCATAGGAATGCAATGAAAACCAATTAATCTGTTCCAAAGGTCAGAAAAAAGTTTTTAAAAAGTCTTTTATCTGATCAAAACGCTTTATAAAGTGCTCTTTAAAGGCATAAATACTGGACAGGCACATGATTAAAAAAAAAGTTGTAAATGCATTGAAAACCAATTAATCCGTTCTGGCGGTCAGAAAAAAGTAAAAAGTAAAAAAAAGTCTTATCTGTTCAAAACTTTATAAAGTGCACTTTAAAGGCATAAATACAGTACAGGGACATGATTAAAAAAAAAAATTGTAAATGCAATTAATCCATTCATATTGTGAAAAAAATTCATAAACCGAGCCATTATTTTCAATGGATTTTCATTCGTAAACTGAAAATTATGTTAACCGAGGCGTTCGTAAACCGAGGTATGCCTGTATTTGTATCTTGGTAAACTTTTCCTTATTTTGACATTAGTGAAGGGCAAAATGTCCCAAAGAGTGATACATACGGGCTGAATATCGGTCAGTATCGGCCAGTCCAACAGAAACCGGCTTCTGTCGAATGGGCAGGCTGGAAAACCAGCATGCGATCAGTGCTGGTAGCCAATGGCTGCAAGCGCTGATCAGTGTGTTCTGGTGGGGGTCCCCCTATCAGAACACAATAGGGGATATTGCCGCACTAAGAATTACTTTGCTATAAGCAAGCATTTACCTGAATGACATCGATTCATTCAGAGTTTTTTGGGTTTTTTTTGTGATTAGCTGTGATTTGGCCATGGCTAATCACATGACACAGCTGGGCTGTGATTGGCCCAGCTTGTGCATGTGATTGCTGTGACCATTCAAAGCTAGGCACACTAATATACAATGGATGGCATGAATGAAGCCATCTATTGTATACAACTGTCATGTGACCTGCTGTGATTGGTCACAGCAGGTCACATGGTATCGGCAATAGGGTCGGTACTCAGATCTGTCATCGGCCGTGTCCGAGGTACACAGCCGGTGACAGATCGCGCCACTGCGCGGATCTGCAGGCACGCAAACTGTGCATGCCCCAAAGGACGCCATATGGCGTCCACCCGGAAATGCTGAGTGATTTTTCCGGCCGCCAATCGGCCATTGGCCGGGCGGCAAAAGGTTAAAATGGTCCTGTGTTTGGGGATAGGGACGAAGCTCCATTGATAGTATGTGGCCATGTAGGCAACGGAAACTGAAAAATGTAACTAAATACTTTTCTTTAATTTTCTTTCCTAATCCTTTCCTAATGCTTATCCATGGCAGCATGCAGACCAACCCATGGGGTCTTGATATAATTACATAAATTGCTGATGGGTCATTATTTCTCTCTTCTATAGATTTAAACTGGTCCTGTAGGTGGGGATAGGTACACTGCCATGGAGACACCAGGAATCCGGAAAATTGTATCAAAAACTTACCTAATTTTCCTTTCCTGGTGCCTATCCATGGCAGCATTCGAACCTACCTTCAGTCATATTTTAGCTTTGGATGTAGAGTGATGGCAAGTCATTATCTCTCTTCTATAAATTTAAACTGGTCCTGAAGGTGGGGATAGGTACACTGCCATGTAGACACCAGGAATCCGGAAAATTGTATCAAAAACGTACCTAATTTTCCTTTCCTGGTGCCTATCCATGGCAGCATATGAACCGACCTTCAGTCATATTTTAGCTGTGGATGTAGGGTGCTGGCAAGTCATTATCTCTCTTTTATTGATTTAAACTGAGTTCTTTCAGTAGTATGCTGTCATATACTATAAGCGCAAGGAAACCAAAAAATTGCAGCAGATATTAATTCTCTTTTCCTGGTGCCTAACTATGGCAGTATGTGGACCCACCCTCGTTCTTGGCCTAGTTATGTAGAATGCTGCAGGGTTATTATCATTCGCTTTTATAGATTTAAACTGGTCCTTTAGGTGGGTGTAAGGGCCGAGCTCTATTGCTACTATGCTACCATATAGCCTCAAGGAAACCAGAAAATTGTATTAAATACTTGCCGTAATTTTTCTTTCTTGGTGCCTACCCATGGCATCACATGGACCCACCCATGGTCTTGATATACTTACGTAAATTGCTGCAGGATCACTATTTCTCTCTTTTATTGATTCAAACTGGTCCTGTAGGTAGGGGAAAGGGCGGAGCTCTATTGCTAGAATGCTGCCGCCAGGAAACCAGAAAACTTATTAAATATTTACCAAAATTTTCTTTTCCTGTTGACTATCCATGGCAGCATATGAACCCACTCTTGGTCTTGATTTAGTTACACAGAATGCTGTGGGGTCATTATATCTCTGTTTTATAGACTTAATCTGCTCCTGTGAGTAGGATTAGGTTAGGGGAAGCAGGAAAGGTAAATTAAGGTAAGTATTTGATAACATTTTCAATATTTTTCTCTGGTAATTCATGCAAAGTTTGAACAGACTCACCCTCGGTCTTGTTATAATCACGTAAATTGCTGCAGGGTCATTATTCCTCACTTTTACTAGTACGCTGCCATGTAGGCAATAGGAAAATGAAAAACTGAATCAAACACCCTAATTTTCTTTTCTCGGTGCTTATCCTCTGCAGCATACAAGCCCACCCTTAGTCCTAGTATTGTTGCATAAATTGCTGTGGAGTCCTTATTTCTCTCTTTTTACAGATTTTAACTGGTCCTGTAGGTGGGCATAGAGTAGGAGCTCTGTCATTAGTACGCTGCCATGTAGGCACCATGAAACCAAAAAATTTTATCAAATATTTACCCTTTTTACATGACTTAGGCTGCCTAAACTTTTGGTCATGTGATGCACCTTGAGAAAAGCAGATTAAAAAAAAAATTGAGTTAAATGATTCAACATTACCCTTCCTAAAAGCGAATTATTTATCGCTAGTACACTGCCACATAGGCATCAGGAAACTGAAACATTGTATCAAAGGCTTACCTTAATTTTCTTTTCCTGGTGCCTATCCATGGCAGTATATGGACCCACCCGTGGTCTAGTTACTTGTTTTTTTTGAGAGAACAGCCCTAATAAAAGTACAAAATCAATGTGCTATATGCAATAAATCATATAAGTGCAATATTCTATGGACAAAGTGGACAGTGCTGCTGCCTACTACTTTTTATGATACTTGGTCTAGTTACGTAGAATGCTGCTGGGTCATCGTCTCTCTCTTTTATTGATTTAAACTGGTCCTGGAGGTGAGGAAAGGAGCAGAGCTGTATTATTAGATTGCTGTCATGTAAGCGCCAGGAAACCAAAAAACTGTATCAAATACTTACCTTAATTTCCTTTCCTTTTGCCTATCCATGGCAGCATATGGACCCACCATTGGTCTTGGTTTAGTTACATGGAATACAGTGGAGGGTCATTATCTCTCTCTTTTATGGATTTAAACTGGTCCTGTTAGGGGCAGAGCCCTATTGTTAGTATGCCACCATGTAGGCACCAGGAAACTCAAAATCAGACACCATAATTTTCCCTTTCCAGATGCCTATCCATGGCAGTGTAAAGGACACACCCTCAGTCTTGGTCTAGTTAGGTAGAATGCTGCTGGGTCATTGTCTCTTTATTTTATAGATTTAAACTGGTCCTGTAGGTGAGGATAGAGACGGATCTCTATTGTTAGTATGCGGCCATGTAGGTGTGAGAAAACCGAAAAACTATATCAAATACTTACCTTAATTTTCCTTTCCTGTTGCTTATCCATGGCAGCATATGGACCCCCCATTGGTCTTGGTTTAGTTACATGGAATACTGTATAGTGGGGGGTCATTATCTCTCTCTTTTATGGATTTAAACTGGTCCTGTTAGGGGCAGAGCCCTATTGTTAGTATGCCGCCATGTAGGTGCAAGGAAACCGAAAAACTGTATCAAATACTTACCTTAATTTTTCTTTCCTGTTTCCTATCCATGGAAGCATATGGACCCACCATTGGTCATTGGGGGTCATTATCTCTCTCTTTTATGGATTTAAACTGGTCCTGTTAGGGGCAGAGCCCTATTGTTAGTATGCCGCCATGTAGGCGCCAGGAAACTCAAAATCAAACACCATAATTTTCCCTTTCCAGATGCTTATCGATGGCAGTGTAAAGGACACACCCTCAGTCTTGGTCTAGTTAGGAAGAATGCTGCTGGGTCATTTGTGTCTTTTATAGATTTAAACTGGTCCTGTAGGTGAGGATAGAGACTGACCTCTATTGTTAGTATACGGCCATGTAGGTGCAAGGAAAACGAAAAACTGTATCAAATACTTACCTTAATTTTCCTTGCCTGTTGCCTATCCATCGCAGCATATGGACCCACCATTGGTCTGGTTTACTTACATGGAATACAGTGGGGGGTCATTATCTCTCTCTTTTATGGATTTAAACTGGTCCTGTTAGGGACAGAGCCCTATTGTTAGTATGCCGCCATGTATTCACCAGGAAACTCAAAATCAAACACCATAATTTTCCCTTTCCAGATGCCTATCCATGGCAGTGTAAAGGACACCCCCTCAGTCTTAGTCTAGTTAGGTAGAATGCTGCTGGGTCATTTGTCTCTTTCTTCTATAGATTTAAACTGGTCCTGTAGGTGAGGATAGAGACGGACCTCTACTGTTAGTATGCGGCCATGTAGGTGCAAGGAAACCGAAAAACTGTATCAAATACTTACCTAAATTTTCCTTGCCTGTTGCCTATCCATCGCAGCATATGGACCCACTCTTGCTCTTGGTTTAGTTACATGGAATGATGTGGAGTCATTATCTCTCTCATTTACACATTAAAACTGGTCCTATAGGTGGGGTTATTGGTAGCAGGAAAAGAAAATTAAGGTAAGAATTTGATAACATTTTTCATTTTTTGCCTTGTTAATTCGTGTGAAGTGTGAACGTCGGTGAAAGGTCCTCTAACCATCAGTGCTGTTGGTGTCTTAGATTGGTATATATGGCTGGGGGTGGTAGGAGTGAAGAAGGGGGCTCATATATGTGAAACCATCACCCATGGATCTAGTCCGTCTGTTGTATGAATAAAAGGGGTGAGAATGAGGGAATTTCGACTTCTTTCACTGGAATAAAAGACAACAGACTGAACTGCTGATAAAGGAAGTCATGGTCTCTCGTAGCCTAGATCTGTCACTGAGTATATGTCACTGTCAGTAGATTCCTGTGTGCACTCGTTCAGCCGTGGCCACTATATTCAGAGGCTCCCGACTCAAGAACAATTCCACATAGAGGAAATCCTTATCAAAGCTTGGCTAATATTTCTTAAAGAGGACCAGTGACATTGTAGTCAGCTTGTACTCACAGCCTGTGTAATTTAGGACTGTCTTACCACCCCTCCCTCTACCTCTACCCAGGGGGACAGGGCTCCATTGTCCTAGATGCCAACCTGTCTTTGGGTTTTAGGCCTAGTTACCAATGTAGTCACCATAATAGAAATAGTCACATCAATGGGATTGAACGATGACAATGAATGGTCCTGGTAACCACCGGAAAATCAGAACTTTTACTGTTGTCACCAGTACAGGAATAGAGAGGAAATCTTCCAATTGAGACACTTGTTCCAATGACAACTAAGAGGGCATTTCCCTCATTTTGGAACTACTTCCTCTCACTTCCTATTGTGTCTCTGGGGCAGGAAGTGATGGTGAGGCTACTCAACAGGACAAAGGTAGCAAAAATATGGGTTCAAACTAATCCCTACTCCTTCCTAAACAGAATTCAAAAAGTTTTTTTTCTACATATACACTTTAGTGGTTCAGGGTTATTATTTTAACCACTTCCAGTTCAGACACTTTCACCCCTTCCAGTCCGGACACTTTCACCCCTTTCCAGTCCGGACACTTTCACCCCCTTCCAGTTCGGACACTTTCACCCCCCGTCCAGTCCGGACACTTTCACCCCCTTCCTGCCCAGGCCAATTTTCAGTTTTCAGCGCTATCACACTTTGAATGACAATTGTGCGGTCATGCAACACTGTACCCATATGAATTTTTTAGCATTTTTTTGAGACAGATAAAACTTTATTTTGGTGGTATTTATTCACCACTGGGATTTTTTTTTTTTTTGCTATATAAATCAAAATGTCCAAAATTTTTGAAAAAAGTGTTTTTCTTATAAAATTTTGCAAATAAATAATATTTCATCATAGATCTTGGCCAAAATTTATTCAGGTACCTTTTCAGTAAAAAAAAAATAACCCCAATTAGTTTATAACCAAAAATTATATATTTTTCTAAATATATTTTTACATTTTTAGTTTTTTTATATATTATTATTTATGTTGTTTTTTGGGTTTTTTTTTCACATACTGTCACCCTAGCAGTACAGTGTCACCATAGTAACACTGTACTACTTGTAAGGGGTGATGAAGATTTTTTTATTTTTTTTTACACTGATTGCTTTTACACCCATAAAGGCTGTAAAAGCAATCATTTCTCCTTCTCTGTGGCTGCATTCTTGCAGACATTGAGAAATACTGTGAGAGCTGTGATTGTTCACAGCTTGTCACATGGTACAAGGCTGTTGTGATTGGCCCTGTACCATGTGATCTCTGTGATCATTCACAGATTTCACACGTAGCAAGCAATGATGTCAGAAGTGACATCTTGCTTACTACTCTGCATGCGATCACTGATTGGTCCCTTTATGCCTTTAAAGTGCACTTTATAAACAGCACCATCTGCCTGGAGTTTGCATGTTCTCCCTGTGCCTGCGTGGGTTTCCTCCAAGTACTCCAGTTTCCTCCCACACTCCAAAGACATGCTGGTAGGTGAATTGGATCCTGTCTAAATTTGCCCTAGTATGTGTAAGTATGAATGTGAGTTCGGGACCTTAGATTGTACGTTCCTCAGGGGCGGGGACCGTTGTGAATGTACAATATACATGTAAAGCGCTGCATAAAATTGACGGCGCTATATTAGTACCTGAAATAAATAATAAAGAGTTTTGAACTTTTTTCTGACCTCCGGAATGGATTAATTGGTTTCCAGTTCATTCCTACGGGAAACCGTGTTTCGGGTTTACGATTTTTTTGCAATACGAAACGTCCCTCAGAACGCATTCAATTTGTAAACCGAGGTGCGCCTGTATAATATTTTAATACAACGTGTTCTCAGTAAAATGCTAATTTCATTCTTGATATACAGATGGCCACTAGAGGGAGCATTTACAAATCTATATACAAAGTACTAACAAATATGGAACAGCAAACAGGAAAAATGCGAAAGTCTCATCCAAAATGACTTTCACAAACAGAGATAAAGGTATGTAATATAAAACATTACAGGATATACACATCATATTATCAAAATGTGTGCACATTGTCATTTCCCTTCTGTTCATCACAAGATCAGCAAAAGAGCAGAATGTTGCTTGGAAATTCTAAATAAAACCGCCTTTCCTTTTCAGAGCAGCCTATCCGCAAACTCAAAGCCCGTCCCCCGCACAAACTATGTGCTCAGCCCCTCCAGTGCATCGTGCAGACCGTCATCACAGTTTACAGCATCCACAAGAGTTAATCTGTTGCATTATGGGACATTTTTTTTTTCTGTTCTGGTTCAGAGGAGCTTACACTCCAATGCCCCCCCACATTCATACACTATTACTATTTTACATTTGTATAGCTCTGACCAGTGGCGTCCCAAGGCAGGTGCAGGGGGGTGCGCGCCGCACCGGGTGACATCTACCGCACGGGGTGACACCGGACCCGCTCCACGAAAAGGTAAGTTGCAAAACAAGCCAACGATCCCCGCAGGATGGTTCGGATCTGCGGATTGGGGAGCATAATGGATCGGACTCTGATCCATTATGCTCAATCCGCAGATCCGAACCATCCTGCGGGGATCGTCGGCATGCAACCTATACGGGGTGACACCGGACTGGCTCCACGAAAAGGTAAGTTGTAAAACAAGCCAACGATCCCCGCAGGATGGTTCGAATCTGCGGATTGGGGAGCATAATGGATCGGACACTGATCCATAATGCTCAATCCGCACATCCGCACCAACCTGCGGGGATCGTCGGCATGCAACCTATACGGGGTGACACCGGACCGGCTCCACGAAAAAGGTAAGTTGTAAAGCAAGCCGACGATCCCCGCAGGATGGTTCGGATCTGCGGATTGGGGAGCATAATGGATCGGACTCTGATCCATTATGCTCAATCCGCAGATTCGATCCATCCTGCGGGGATCGTCAGAGGGGGTGTCACCAAGTGTTACAGCACCGGGTGACACCAACCCTAGGGACACCCCTGGCTCTGACATACTACAGTGGTGTTCGAAGAATGCTAAGCCAGCCACACTAGTCTCTGCACCACTAGTTGTAGATATATGCAGACTGCATTCAGGGCCGCGGATAAGGGGGTACCACCAGTCCCCCTGTACGGGGCTCAGGCCTGTAGGGGGGCCCAGGCAGCTGGGTCAACCAGATTTGGGCAGGGAGGGTGATGGGTGCGGTGGAGGTGCAATTACTGGGACCAATCCCCTGTATGGCTCGCTCTGCAGCTGCTGAAAGTCAGCTTCTTCTCCTCTCCCTCCCACTAGCTTTCAGCTGCTGCAGAAGGAGCCATACAGGGGATTGGTCCCAGTAATTGCACCTCTGCAGCACCCATCATACATTTTCCACTGCTGCCCAGTGCCCCCTCTTTGTGCCCCCACCCCTGCAGTGCTGCTGGATTCCCTCATCTCCTTCCCTGCAGCCGCAAGCACACAATAGGGACCTTCATGATGGAGAAGGGTCCAGAAAATATGTAATTTACCATTTACCAGCCCCTTTCTTTTCTGAATGAACACGAGTGATCAATTCTCATCACTCACTGTGGTCATTCATAACTGAAGCATATTAAACTGTGTTTTTTTTTTTTTTTTTTGGGGGGGCTGTTAGAAACCTCGGGGGCCCCATACAGCCAGCCTAACATCAGCCCTGACTGTATTACTGGCAAAGGAGTTGTAACTCTGTTCAGCTGATGTTGTGATCCATGTATCCCTGCCAAACAGGACAGCCAGGCATGTACGACACTGCATGCTCAGTAACAGAGGATGGTCCAGGGCCCACCCCAGACTGTGATTGAATAGTGAGGTGAACACCCTGGTGAGGTCATTCTCCCCTCCCGTAAGCATGCTGTCAGCGTTAGATTGACAGCACCATTCACAGCAATACAGTGCTGCCCCCTCAGTAGGCCACTAGGTACTTCAACTAGTTGCATGCAAACATTTAATGAATCCATAACAGGACTGAATGGCGGTTTATTAACCGTAGTATGCCGCAGTATTACAGTCAGTGTCCTGTCGTATCTTGTGACGACCAATCAGACATTTGTAGCCATTATCCTCTCTTAATGGAGGAGATTAAAGTCCAAATGAATTTCTATGATTAACCGCCGCTTGAGTTCAGCACGTTAGGAAACAATCTATATTCCAGCCAAGCGTGAAAATGTTCCATTTATACTGGACGCATCTCTCCTCCATGTCCTGGAATTCACCTTTCCGCAGTTGACCGCCACGCTGGCCCCATTCCTTCGGCTGACAGTGTCTGAACTTCATAAAGGGTGCTGAATCTGGGAAAGTTGAAGGTTCTAGGGCCACCTTCAGCTTTTCTGAGAGAGGGGGGTTGCACAAAAGAGAATCAAGTGACACGAGCCTGTAGTCCCTTTTAGAAGCATTGAGAAGCCTGCTGAATGTGATTGGACAGGTCTGAATTTATTTGCTGCCACTGGGGTGGGATATTAGAGTGTAAGCTTCTCTGGTGTAGAGACTGATGTAACTGGTTCAGTGTTCTGTGTACAGCACCACTGTATATGTCAGAGCTGCACACAGTAAATGTATCAAAATAGTGTGTGACTGTGGTGGGACCAGGGTCGGACTGACCATTCGAGCACTCAGGCACTGCCCGAGGGCCCAGGGTCAGTAGGGGGCCCCATGAGATGCCCCTGGTACCTTTCATAGGCTTTTTTGGGTGTGGTTTGAGTGTGCCCAGGGGCCCCATGAGTTGTCAGTCCGCTCCTGGGTGGGACATTAGAGTGTAAGCTCCTCTGGTTTGGGAACTGAAGTGACTGGCTCGACGTTCTCTGTACAGCACTATAGTATAGGTCAGAGCTACATAAATGTATAATAATATAGTCATAAATGTCCACTTAATACCCAAAATAAGAAACGCAGATTCCAGACCACCAGTGGTCATTAGTCCTCATTCCTCCAGCCAAAATTAGAGAAGAGGCTTACCAAATGTTGTGCTTGATATGATCAAGGGATCTCTCCCATATATCTCCATTGAGCCCTCCTCCTGGATCTGCACAACAGCCGTCCTCCCAGAGAAAACCTCAGCCGCCATGAAAAGCACTTGGCAAAGACTCAGTCTGACACCAAAAGCAATAAAAAGGGAACTCTCATGGTGTAGAAAGTTAAAACCACTTTTATTCCATAGAAAAAAAAATTCCATCCAAACTAAAAACAAGCCAGCAAATACACTTACACAGAGTGCTGCTGCTTGGTACAGAACAGCAGCGTGATTACGTCCGTGCATAAAACTCTGACCTACGCGTTTCGTCCCAACAGAATATCATCAGGGGCTGGGTGCTTCAACATGTCCCTACGTATTTCAAAAAAGATCCAAACATCCCTGCCCATCCGTGCACCGTTGGTACACTGATCCTTCACATAAAGCCTTATGATAAATTACGGCTACTTAATGCTCGATTACTACGGCCACATACACACGTATATATTGAGGTTCACACCATCAGGTAAAGCAGATACTAATGTGACTGGCTCAGTGTTCTTTGTACAACCCTACGGTATATGTAACAGCTATATAAACGCAGGGCTTTTTGGCAGTGGGAATGTGGGGGAATGCAGTTCTACCACAGAATGGCAAGGGGTGCTGGAGGTTCTATTGATGCTGGCTGCTGGGGAATTTATTGTCACTTGAGGGGATCTATTTTTGCATCGGGGTCTATTGTTGCTGTGGAGGTCTATTGTTGCTGGAGTGGGATCTATTGTTTCTGGGAGGGCAACTGTTGCCTGAAGGGATCTACTGTTGAGGGAGGGATCTATTGTTGTTTTCTGATGGGAAATCTGTTGTTGCTGCTGAGGGTCTATTGTTGCTGGGGTGGTATTTTGTTGTGGGGGTCCATTGTTGCTGGTGGAATCTATTGTTGCTAAGGGGGGTCTATTGTTTCTAGCTGCAGGGGATTATTTTACTGCTTTTCTTGTTATCATTAACAAATTCTATACCAAATGATACTTGGCTTTGTATTCGCTAAAAGGACTTGTACTGGGAAGTGGTTAGGGTGTGGATCCAAGGGATGGTGCTCAGAGATGTGTAGGCGGTAGAACCAAGGGATGGTGCTAGGAGGTGGGTAGAGGGTGGAACCAAGGGATGGTGCTCAGAGGTGGGTAGGGGGTGGATCGAAGGGACGGTGCTCGGAGGTGGGTAGGGGGTGGATCGAAGGGATGGTGCTCGGAGGTGGGTAGGGGGTAGAACGAAGGGATGGTGCTCGGAGGTGGGTAGGGGGTGGATCGAAGGGATGGTGCTCAGAGGTGGGTAGGAGGTGGAACCTAGGGATGGTGCTCGGAGGTGGGTAGGGGGTGGAACCAAGGGATGGTTCTCGGAGGTGGGGGGGGACTCAGAAGGGGGAAGTTCCTGTACCTACTCTTCTTGTTATCATTAACAAATTCTATACAAAATGATACTTGCCTTTGTATTCTCTAAAAGGACCTGTACTGGGAAGTGGTTAGGGTGTGGATCCAAGGGATGGTGTTTAGAGATGTGTAGGGGGTGGAACCAAGGGATGGTGCTAGGAGGTGGGTAGAGGGTGGAACCAAGGGATGGTGCTCAGTGGTGGGTAGGGGGTGGATCGAAGGGATGGTGCTCGGAGGTGGGTAGGGGGTAGAACGAAGGGATGTTGCTTGGAGGTGGGTAGGAGGTGGAACCTAGGGATGGTGCTCAGAGGTGGGTGAAACGAAGGGATGGTGCTCGGAGGTGGGTAGGGGGTGGAACGAAGGGATGGTGCTTGGAGATGGGTAGGGGGTGGAACGAAGGGATGGTGCTCGGAGGTGGGTAGGGGGGGTAGAATGAAGGGATGGTGCTCGGAGGTGGGTAGGGGGTAGAATGAAGGGTGGTGCTCAGAGATGTGTAGGGGGTGGAACCAAGGGATGATGTTAGGAGGTGGGTAGAGGGTGGAACCAAGGGATGGTGCTCGGAGGTGGGTAGGGGGTGGAACCAAGGGATGGTGCTCGGAGGTGGGTAGGGGGTGGAACCAAGGGATGGTGCTCGGAGGTGGGTAAGGGGTAGAATGAAGGGATGGTGCTCAGAGATGTGTAGGGGGTGGGACCAAGGGATGATGTTAGGAGGTGGGTAGGGGGTGGAACCAAGGGATGGTGCTCGGAGGTGGGTAGGGGGTGGAACGAAGAGATGTTGCTCGGAGGTGGGTAGGGGGTGGAACCAAGGGATGGTGCTTGGAGGTGGGTAGGGGGTAGAACGAAGGGATGGTGCTCGGAGGTGGGTAGGGGGTGGAACCAAGAGATGGTTCTCGGAGGTGGGGGGGGGGACTCAGAAGGGGGGAGTTCCTTCACCTTCTCTCTGAGAAAAAAAGCCCTGCAAAATGTATAATAATAATAGTGTTTGGGTGACATTAAAGTGTAAACTCCTCTGGTGCAGAGACTGATGTGAATGGCGCCACATTCTCTGTACAGCGCTGCGGTATGTGTCAGAGATATACATATATGAATAATAATAGTGGGTGACTGTGGGGGTATTAGAGTGTAAGCTCCTCTGGTACAGGGAGTAATGTGCCTGGCTCCGCATTCTCTGAACAGCACTGCAGTATATGTCATATATACAGTTGTGTCCAAAATTATTCAACCCCCAATGCTGTAAAGGGGTTTAGGGACTATAGTGTACATTTGGAATTGTATTCAGAATCAAATCCTACAAGGACGTTGTAACTACCCAAATGCAACTAAAATGACATCAATTGTTTATGTAATACAGTAGTAAATGGTTCTTATGTGGTTTCTTCATTGCCACAATTATTCAACCCCTTAAAGACTACCACTCTGAAGAACAGAGGTTCATACAGGTGCTTTCCATCAGGTATTGAAAACACCTGTGGATGTCACCGAGCAGCAATCAAGCATAATAAGCACCAATTAGGCAGCTTTAAAATGACTGTGATACTCAGCTCCTTCTAGACATTTACTGGTGTGGTTACAAACATGGTGAAGGCAAGAGAATGGTCCAGGAAGACAAGAGAAGAGGTGATTTCTCTTCACAGGAAGGGCAATGGCTATAAGAAGATTGCAAAGATGTTAAACATACCAAGAGACACCTTAGGAAGCATCATTCGCAAATTCAAGGCAAAGGGCACTGTTGAAACGCTACCTGGTCGTGGCAGAAAGAAGATGCTGACTTCGACTGCTGTGCGCTACCTGAAGCGTAGAGTGGAGAGAAGTCCCCGTGTGACTGCTGAGGAACTGAGAAAAGATTTGTCAGATGTGGGTACAGAAGTTTCAGCCCAGACAATAAGACGCACACTGCGTAATGAAGGCCTCCGTGCCAGAACTCCCAGGCGTACCCCCTTGCTGTCTCCAAAGAATAAGAAGAGTCGACTGCAGTATGCCAAAAGCCATGTGGACAAACCACAAAAGTTGTGGGATAGTGTTCTGTGGACTGATGAAACAAAATTAGAACTGTTTGGGCCCATGGATCAACGCTATGTTTGGAGGAGGAAGAACAAGGCCTATGATGAAAAGAACACCTTGCCTACTGTGAAGCATGGTGGAGGGTCAATCATGCTTTGGGGCTGTTTTGCTTCTGCAGGTACAGGGAAGCTTCAGCGTGTGCAAGGTACCATGAATTCTCTTCAGTACCAGGAGATATTGGATGGAAACGTGATGCAGTCCGTCACACACCTGAGGCTTGGGAGACGTTGGACCTTTCAACAGGACAATGATCCCAAGCATACCTCCAAGTCCACTAGAGCATGGTTGCAGAGGAAAGGCTGGAACATTTTGGAGTGGCCATCGCAGTCACCAGACTTAAATCCGATTGAGAACCTCTGGTGGGACTTAAAGAAAGCAGTTGCAGTGCGCAAGCCTAAGAATGTGACTGAACTGGAGGCCTTTGCCCATGAAGAATGGGCGAAGATACCCGTAGATCGCTGCAAGACACTTGTGTCAAGCTATGCTTCACGTTTAAAAGCTGTTATAACTGTAAAAGGATGCTGTACTAAGTACTAAGATTGAATGTCACTTGGGGGTTGAATAAAACTGATAATGCTGTGAGCACAGAAAAGACATTTGTGGTTATTTCATTATAACTGTTATGTTATATTTGTCTGACCTACAAGTGCCTCTTTAATGTAAATGTAAGCAAGATGACTGAATGATCAAAAGCAATGTCAAACTGGCCAAAACACTCAATTTCAGTGGGGGTTGAATAATTTTGGACACAACTGTATATATATATAGTGTGTGACTGTGGGTTGGATATTGGAGTGTAAGCTCCTCTGGTACAAAGACAGATGTGATTGCCTCCATGTTCTCTGTACAGCACTGCGGTATATGTCAGAGCTATGTACAGTATAATAATAATAGTGTGTGACTGGGGGGATTAATGTAAATGTATAATTTGACCCCTGTATATGGCCTACTTGAGATGATTTAATTGTACAATACCGACTATGATGCATTTGTTAATCTGTGTGTTATATAAAAAACGTTTTTTCTGTTAAGAAAAAAAAAAGTATAATAATAATAATGTGTTACTGTGAGAATATGGGATGTAAGCTCCTCTGGTGCACAGACTGACGTGACTGGCTCAGTGTTCTCTGTACTGCACTATGGTATATATCAGAGCTATACAAATGTATATTAATAATAATAGTACGTGTCTGAACTGGGGGACATTAGAGTGTAAGCTCCTCTGGCGACTGGCGTGACTGGCTCAGTGTTCTCTGTACAACACTATGGTATATGTCAGAGCTATATAAATGTATATTAATAATAATAGTACGTGACTGAGCTGGGGGCATTAGAGTGTAAGCTCCTCTGGCGACTGACGTGACTGGCTCAGTGTTCTCTGTACAACACTATGGTATATGTCAGAGCTATGCAAATGTATATTAATAATAATAGTACGTGTCTGAACTGGGGGCATTAGAGTGTAAGCTCCTCTGGTGACTGACGTGAATGGCTCAGTGTTCTCTATACAGTGCTATGGTATATGTCAGAGCTATATAAATGTATATTAATAATAATAGTACGTGTCTGAACTGGGGGCATTAGAGTGTAAGCTCCTCTGGCGACTGACGTGACTGGCTCAGTGTTCTCTATACTGCGCTGTGGAATATGTCAGAGCTATACAAATGCAAACAACTACTACTAGCAGCAACAAAACAGTAATAATAATAATTGCACTGTTGGCGAGGAGCATTGCTCAGCATTTCCCCTCGTATCCATGTGTACTCGGCTCCTCAGTACCTCGGGGCCCCTCGGGCTGTATTCCGAACAGCTTTTCATTAAAAATTCAGCCTTTTCACTGTTGCATTGTATTTTTTCACAGTGACACCCACCCGTCTATATATACACACAATACATATGACAGTGTGACTCACAGGATACTCCGATCACTTTAAAGCAGAGCAAACCTGCGTCCCTGCCATCTCTAGAGCACCACAAGTCCCAACAAGCCCTGCAGGCGGCACGTCGGTGCTTGCCGCAGTTTGTCCTCCAACGATGAGCAGCTATTTATAGATCCCTGGTATACAGCCTGTTTATTGCCCATCTACCTCTGACAAAGGCCATGTAGGTGTATCCGAGGACCATAACCCTCCACCGAGGCTTTATCGATCTATCGATGTTCGGATTAATCTACGCCTAACACATCGACATTCTGTTTTACACCCACAGGTGTGTTGTACCCGCTTAAATCAACACATCGATACTCCGAGATGTAAATGGCATGCGTGAGCCACCCCCGGCGAATCCGTCATTAAACAGCGAACGCCAGACTTACAGGCAAGACCGCGGTCGCGTCATGTACAGACAATTCTTATGCAGACAGTCATAAAAGAAAAGAAAAAAGATCATGAATTTAATGTGATGGGGTTACATCACATGCAAGCGTGTCCATAATTAGGTGGAAAAATAGACACGAGAAAAAATTGCAAAAACAAAAAACTAGCAAAAATACCAATTCTACAGATTATTATTTCTACTGACTGAACACTGCATGGCATGACTCAGAATATGAACCATCTTTCTAGGAAAAACGCATGTTGCCAACGTAAGCTCTCATCTACTGAAGCACATTTCCACAAAGCTTCTCACATGTGATGCTTCCTGGGATTTGTGGTCTGCAACGTCTTATGTTTCTCAGGCTTCCAAAGCAGGTTTACATTTGATTGACGGCTTTGAGAAAAAATATTGACACTTTAAAGGGTTCTATGGAACCTCAATGTTCCTTCAGAGGTTGCAAGGGCTTCGTGGACTAACCTCTAAGGAATCCACTAATTATAAAGGACATTTTACCTCCACCTGTCCATCAATGTGAGGGCCCTTGTCTAACTAACAAAAATGTTAGTGGCTCTTCTCTGCTGAGCACCAATGAAAAGGAAGGTTTTCTCCACTGACCTTCAACAGAAGAAGCATCGAGGAACATCGTCTTTATTGATCAGTAATGTAAAGGACATTCTTCAACTGTTCATCAATGTAAAGGGTTCTGTGGAAACCTAGGGTTCCATCAGAGGTTGCTGGATGTTCCTTGCCTAACTTCCAGAAAAAAACACTAAAGTAAAGGGCATTTTTCCTCCAACTGTCCACCAATGTGATTGGTCATGTGCCCCACTGACCAAAAATGTAAGAGGCTTTTTTGCTGCCAATTTATGGAGGTCCTTCTCTCCTTTTTTAACCTGCGATCTATAAAACCCTCAGGCATGTTCAGAGGTTGCTAAGGGGTTTATTGAGTAACGTCTCAGGAGTCCACTAATTTATAACGGACATTTTACCTCCACCTCTCCATCAATGTGAGGGCCCTTGTTTAACTAACAAAAATGTTACTGGCTCTTCTCTGCTGAGCACCAATGAAAAGGAAGCTTTTCTCCACTGACCTTCAACAGAAGGGGCATCGAGGAAGAGCGTCTTTATTGATCAGTAATGTAAAGGAAATTCTTCAACTGTTCTTCAATGTAAAGGGTTCTGTGGAAACCTAGGGTTTCTTTAGAGGTTGCTGGATGTTCCTTGCCTAACATCCATAAAAAAACACTAAAGTAAAGGGCATTTTTCCTCCAACTGTCCACCAATGTGATTGGTCATGTGCCCCACTGACCAAAAATGTAAGAGGCTTTTTTGCTGCCAATTTATGGCGTCCCTTCTCTACTTTTTTAACCAGGGTTCTATAAAGCCGTGGGGCTTGTTCAGAGGTTGCCAAAGGGTTTATTGAGTAACGTCTCAGAAATCCACTAATTATAAAGGACATTTTACCTCCACCTGTCCATCAACGTGAGGGCCCTTGTCTAACTAACAAAAATGTTAGTGGCTCTTCTCTGCTGAGCACCAATGCAAAGGAAGCTTTTCTCCACTGACCTTCAATAGAGGGGGTATCGAGGAAGATGGCCTTTATTGATCAGTAATGTAAAGGACATTCTTCAACTGTTCATCAATTTAAATGGTTCTGTGGAAACCTATGGTTCCATCAGAGGTTGCTGGATGTTCCTTGCCTGACATCCAAAAAAAAACACTAAAGTAAAGGGCGTTTTTCCTCCAACTGTCCACCAATGTGATTGGTCATATGCCCCACTGACCAAAAATCTAAGAGACTTTTTGCTGTCAATTTATGGAGGCCCTTCCCTCCTTTTTTTAACCAGGGTTCTGTAAAGCCCTGGGGCTTGTTCAGAGGTTGCTAAGGGGTTCCTTGACTAACCACTAATGTAAAGGACATTTTCCTCTAACTGTTCACAAATGTGAGAAGGCCCTTGTCTTACTGACATAACTGTAAGGGGCTCTTCTCTGCTGACTGCCAATATAAACAGGCAGGCACTTCTCCACTGACCTTCAATATAGGGGGCACTTTTCTATTGAATACCAAAGTAAAGGATGGAAATCTTCATTGATCAGTAATATAAAAGGACATTCTTCAAATGTGAGGGGTCTCTTGTCTTAATGTCCACCAATGTGAGGGGTCTCATGTCCCACTGTCCACTAATGTGAGGGGACTCTTGTCCCACTAACTTAACAGAGAAGAAGCCCCTCTCTGTTAACCACCAATATAAGCTGGGCACTTCACCATTTTCTCAACTAGGGTTCCTTCAGAAATTGCTAGGGGTTCCTTGATTGACCTCTAATTAAATCACTAATGTAAAGGAAATTTGTCCTTCAACTGTCCACCAATGTGACGGTCATTGTCTTACTATCAGAAATGAAGGTGGCTCTTCTCTACTGACTGCCAATGTAAGGTGGCACTTCTCCACTAAATGTCAAAATAGGTGGCACTTTTCCATTGATCACCAATGTAAAGGAGGGCCATCTTCATTAATCAGTAATGTAAAGGACATTCTCCAACTGTCCACCAATGTGAGGGCCATTGTCCTACTTCAGAAATGAAGGTGGCTCTTTTCTACTGACCGCCAATGTAAGGAGGAACTTCTCCACTAAATGTCAAAATAGGTGGCACTTTTCTATTGATCACCAGTGTAAAGGAGGGCCATCTTCATTAATCAGTAATGTAAAGGACATTCTTCAACTGTCCACCAATGTGAGGGCCATTGTCCTACTATCATAAATGAAGGTGGCTCTTCTCTACTGACCGCCAATGTAAGGTGGCACTTCTCCACTTAATGTCAAAATAGGTGGCACTTTTCCATTGATCACCAATGTAAAGGAGGGCCAACTTCATTAATCAGTAATGTAAAGGACATTCTTCAACTTTTGACCAATGTGAGGGGGTCTCTTGTCCCACTGACCAATGTAAGAGGTCATTCTCTGCTAACCAATAATGTAAGGGGGACCTTCTCCATTTTCTCAACTAGGGTTCCTGCTGAGGTTGCTCGAGATTCCTTAACTGAAATTACTACTATATTTTTTTCCTTTAATGGTATACCAATGTGAGGGCCCTTGCCCCACTAATATAAACATAATGCTGACCACCAATGTAAGGGGGGCTTTCTCCACCGACCTCCAATATAGAGGGCACTTTTCCACTGACCATCAATGTAAAGGAGGATCTTCTTCATCGATTAATAATGTAAACAACATTTTTCAACTGTCCACCAATGTGAGCTGACCCTTTGCCACTCACCATAAGTGTAAGATGCGTGTCTCTACTAACCTCCTGTGTAAAGAAGGCCCTTCACTGACCAACAATGTAGAGAACATTTCTCAAATGATCACCAATGTGAGGAGTCACTTCTCCACTGACCTCCGATGTAAGGGGCCACTTCTCTACTGATCACCAAAGTAAGGGGATACTTTTTCCACTGAGCATCAATGTTAGGGGGTCACTTCTCCACTGACCAACAATGTAAGTGGTCACTTCTCCACTGAGCACTAATGTAAGGAGTGGTATTCCCACTAATCATCAATGTAAGAAAAGACACTTTACCACTGAGCCTCAATGTAAGGTTACACATCTTCACTGACCACCATTCTAAGAGGACACTTCTCCACTGACCACCAACGTAAGGAGTGTTCTTCCCTCTATTCATCAATGCAAGAAGACACTTTATCACTGAGCCCCAATGTAAGCAGAAACTTCTCTACAGACCACCAATGTAAGGGGACACTTCTCCACTGGCCACTAATAGAAGGGGAAACTCCTCCACTGGCCAGCAATATAAGGGGACAGTTCTCCACTAACCACCAATGTAAGTGGTCACTTCTCCACTGAGCACTAATGTAATGAGTGGTATTCCCTCTAATCATCAATTGAAGAAAATACACTTTACCACTGAGCCCCAATGTAATGTTACACATCTTCACTGACCACCAATCTAAGAGGACACTTCTCCACTGACCACCAACGTTGGGAGTGTTCTTCCCTCTATTCATCAATGCAAGAAGACACTTTATCACTGAGCCCCAATGTAAGCAGACACTTCTCTAGAGACCACCAATGTAAGGGGACACTTCTCCACTGGCCACTAATAGAAGGGGAAGCTCCTCCACTGGCCACCAATATAAGGGGACAGTTCTCCACTAACCACCAATGTAAGTGGTCACTTGTCCACTGAGCACTAATTTAAGGAGCATTCTTCCCACTGACTACCACTGTAAGAAGACACTTTACCACTGACCACCAATGTAAAGGGACACTTCTCTACTAACCACCAATGTAAGGGGACACGTCCCCATACACCACCAATGTAAGGATCATTCTTTGCAGGGGACAATTCTCCACCGACCACCATTGTAAAGAAAAACATCCGGACTGGCAGCCAATGTAAGAGGACCTTAGAGTTTTCACGGTCTGCTTTTCTTTTCTGGTCATTATTTTTATTTTAATTCCATGGTTTTTATAATGATCTCTACAACTCACGGATTTCAAGGCTTAGTTTATTTCATAGAAGGTAGAGGCTAGCTATCAGTATACACATATCCTGACCTGGAGACCCAACTGCTGAGCACCTCACCCTACTGCAAGGCCTCCACCCGGCCATTTTTATTTGTCCATGGCACATTTACATTCTTTAATTCAAATTGAAAAGACTAAAGGATGGTTTATCCAGAGTTGTCAGGATGCTGGACAATCTCTGCCGATGATGTGCAGCCTTGGAAGCTCGGCATCTTCTTTACCAGTCAGTTAACACAAACTTTACTTGTCCTCCTCAAAACGGGGACAAGGTGCTTTGCCAGGGGGGTTTCCTCTGGCAAGGTCTCACCCCCCACGCACAGATAATTAGGTAGAGGACCAGCTAAAAATAAAGCTGGGTAACAGGGAACTTGGAAAAGAGTGATTAGATACGTAGAAGTTGACTGATTAGCCAACGTTAATTTTCGTAACATAATGTACCTTTCATGCCGAGTCATTTTATGCCCAGATTTAGGTTACAATGTCATGCTAAATTTATCACCCAGAAGTCCTGACTGCGAATTTCTGCTACACAGTCAAAGATGTAATTAGAAGCTGCTAACTATAGATTTAACACTGCTGTTTATTCGGCAATGGATGCATGAATGTGAAAAGAAAAAAAAGGGATGTTCATGAGGTGTCCTTGTGCTACACAACCCGCCTTCTTGTTATAAAGGACCAAAGCCACTGTGGACAATGCATATAGCACAGTGCACCCAAATTCGATCACTCAGTTTTTCTGGTGGGTGCAATGGATTGAGCCAAACCCTCCAATATACTGTATTTGCTACACGGTTCTTGTCAAGCTATCAGCCTGGTTTTTGTGCAACCTTAGCTGGACATACCTAAGGGCTATGTCTGCATGGAGTTTGTATGAGCTCCTACATTCCTGGTATACTGCCAGGCTAATTGGTTTTCATAGCACATTGGCTATAATGTCACGGGGACATTAGAGTGTAAGCTCCTCTGGTGCAAAACTGACATGACTGTCTCAAAGTTCTGTACTGCAGAAGCTATATAAATGCATAATAGCATGTGCCCTTAGTGGGGACATTAGAGTGTAAGCTCCTCTGATACAGAAGCTGATGTGACTGGCTCAGTGATCTCTGTACAGCACCCTGGTATATGTCAGAGCTATATAAATGTATAAAGATAGTGTGTGACTGTGGGGGGACATTAGAGTGTAAGCTCTGCTGGTAAAGAGACTGATGTGACTGGCTCAGTGATCTCTGTACAGCACCCTGGTATATGTCAGAGCTATATAAATGTATAATAATAGTGTGTGACTGTGGGGGGACATTAGAGTGTAAGCTCTGCTGGTACAGAGACTGATGTGACTGGCTCAGTGATCTCTGTACAGCGCTGCATTATATGTTATAGCTATATAAATGTATAATAATAGTGTGTGACTGTGGGGGGACATTAGAGTGTAAGCTCCTCTGATACAGAAACTGAACTGACTGGCTCAGTGATCTCTGTACAGCACCCTGGTATATGTCAGAGCTATATAAATGTATAATAATAGTGTGTGACTGTGGGGGGACATTAGAGTGTAAGCTCCTCTGATACAGAAACTGAACTGACTGGCTCAGTGATCTCTGTACAGCACCCTGGTATATGTCAGAGCTATATAAATGTATAATAATAGTGTGTGACTGTGGGGGGACATTAGAGTGTAAGCTCCTCTGGTTTGGAGATTGATATGAATGGTCCAGTGTTCTCTGTACAGCGCTGCAGTATATGTCAGAGCTATGTAAATGCATAATAATAATAATAATAATAGTGTGTGACTGTGGGGGACATTAGAGTGTAAGCTCTGCTGGTACAGAGACTGATGTGACTGGCTTGGTGACCTCTGTACAGCGCTGCAGTATATGTCAGAGCTATGTAAAAGCATAATAATAATAGTGTGTGACTGTGGGGGACATTAGAGTGTAAGCTCTGCTGGTACAGAGACTGATGTGACTGGCTTGCTGTTCTGTATACAGCATTGAATTATGTGTCAGAACTATATAAGTCCTCACACACCCGGGACGTTTTGATAACGCTGGTAACGTTAGCTGTGTAAAGTCACGTTAAAAACGCAAGTTTTGCAGCTTTTTTAAAGCGTTTTTGCATTAGCGTCGTTTTGCCGCGTTTGCGGTTTTTAAAAAAAACCTTTTTTGGTCAAAAAAAATAACAAAAATGCCATTTTGTGGCGTTTTACCACGTTTTTCAGCGTTAGAGAATTTTTACAGCTAAAAAACTCCTCTAGAAGCCCACTAGTCCTGGGTTTTTTCCAGCCCAAAAATGCCCCAACCAAAAAACGTTGATTACAGTGTACGTGTGCATGGACACATAGGATAACATGCCGGGGATGGACACATAGGATAACACGCCGGGGATGGACACATAGGATAACACGCCGGGGATGGACACATAGGATAACACGCCGGGGATGGACACGTAGGATAACATGTCGGGGATGGACACGTAGGATAACATGCCGGGGATGGACACATAGGATAACACGCCGGGGATGGACACATAGGATAACACGCCAGGGATGGACACATAGGATAACATGCCGGGGATGGACACATAGGATAACATGCCGGGGATGGACACATAGGATAACATGCCAAGGATGGACACATAGGATAACACGCCGGGGATGGACACATAGGATAACACGTCGGGGATGGACACATAGGATAACACGCCGGGGATGGACACATAGGATAACATGCCGGGGATGGACACATAGGATAACACGCCGGGGATGAACACATAGGATAACACGCCGGGGATGGACACATAGGATAACATGCCGGGGATGGACACATAGGATAACACGCCGGGGATGGACACATAGGATAACATGCCGGGGATGGACACGTAGGATAACATGCTGGGGATGGACAGATAGGATAACATGCCGGGGATGGACACATAGGAGAACATGCCGGGGATGGACACACAGGATAACATGCCGGGGATGGACACATAGGATAACATGCCGGGGATGGACACATAGGATAACATGCCGGGGATGGACACATAGGATAACATGCCGGGGATGGACACATAGGATAACATGCTGGGGGGGTTTACTGGCTGTAGAAAATAACGTCAAAAGCCAAAAACAGCCGCTGTAAAAACGTCCCGTGTGCATGAGGACTAAATATATAAAAATAATCATAGTGTGCGATTGTGGTGGAGATATTAGAGTGAAAGCTCCTCTGGTTCAGAGGCTGATGTCAATGGCCCTGTGTTCTGTGTCCAGCACCATGGTATACGGTATGTCAGAGCTATAGAAATGATATGATTTATAAAAATATGGATAGTAATGCAAATAAAAAAAAAAAGACATCACATTCCACTTTCTGCTTGCTGAATGCGCTCAGGAAAGCTGTAAACTGATTGGCCGCAGAGGGATACAGCACCTTGACTTTTGACATTTGCCTTAGTAACTGAGCTAAATATATTTATTAGATAAGAGAAATGTTGACGTGCGGACTGTCCAAGATCTGCTATCACTGTCATGTAGAGCGTGCAACCTCCAGGAAAGGGTTCTTCTACACCAGATTCACCAAAGGCACATGCATGGGAGACATTCGATGTCTTGCCAAACCCGTTATGTGTCATTCCGGTGGGATAGCAAACCTTGTGTCCCAGTCGTGTCTGTTACATTTCCATCCACCATACAGACCTTGTGTACCAGTCGTGTCTGTTACCACATTTCCATCCACCGTACAGTCCTTGTGTCCCAGTCGTGTCTGTTACCACATTTCCATCCACCGTACAGACCTTGTGTACCAGTCGTGTCTGTTACCACATTTCCATCCACCGTACAGTCCTTGTGTCCCAGTCCTGTCTGTTACCACATTTCCATCCTCCATACAGTCCTTGTGTCCCAGTCGTGTCTGTTACCACATTTCCATCCTCCATACAGTCCTTGTGTACCAGTCCTGTCTGTTACCACATTTCCATCCACCGTACAGACCTTGTGTCCCAGTCGTGTCTGTTACCACATTTCCATCCACCGTACAGACCTTGTGTACCAGTCGTGTCTGTTACCACATTTCCATCCACCGTACAGTCCTTGTGTCCCAGTCGTATCTGTTACCACATTTCCATCCACTGTACAGACCTTGTGTACCAGTCCTGACTGTTACCACATTTCCATCCTCCATACAGTCCTTGTGTCCCAGTCGTATCTGTTACCACATTTCCATCCACTGTACAGACCTTGTGTCCCAGTCCTGACTGTTACCACATTTCCATCCTCCATACAGTCCTTGTGTCCCAGTCGTGTCTGTTACCACATTTCCATCCTCCATACAGTCCTTGTGTCCCAGTCGTATCTGTTACCACAATTCCATCCACCATACAGACCTTGTGTCCCAGTCCTGTCTGTTACCACATTTCCATCCACCATACAGACCTTCTGTCCCAGTCGTGTCTGTTACCACATTTCCATCCACCGTACAGACCTTGTGTCCCAGTCGTGTCTGTTACCACATTTCCATCCACCATACAGACCTTGTGTACCAGTCATGTCTGTTACCACATTTCCATCCACCATACAGACCTTGTGTACCAGTCGTGTCTGTTACCACATTTCCATCCACCATACAGACCTTGTGTACCAGTCATGTCTGTTACCACATTTCCATCCACCATACGGACCTTGTGTCCCAGTCGTGTCTGTTACCGCATTTCCATCCACCATACAGACCTTGTGTACCAGTCATGTCTGTTACCGCATTTCCATCCACCATACAGACCTTGTGTACCAGTCATGTCTGTTACCACATTTCCATCCACCATACAGACCTTGTGTACCAGTCGTGTCTGTTACCACCTTTCCATCCACCATACAGACCTTGTGTACCAGTCGTGTCTGTTACCACATTTCCATCCACCATACAGACCTTGTGTACCAGTCGTGTCTGTTACCACCTTTCCATCCACCATACAGAAGTTTGACCGAAACCACCCACCACTTCCATTTGGCCTTCCATGTGCAAACCGCCATTGGGTTTGGTTTCGCCATCTTAGCACTTACATTCGCCTTTTGTACGCCGTCCTGTACGCTGACAACTATACATCCGACACATTAAAGTGGAACTTTATGGCAAAAATTAAAAATGGGCAAACAGGCAGGATAGTTTTTTTGCCTAGCAGGCATGCTACGTCTCTTCTGCATTTAAGTTACTTGCCTGTCCACCCCTGTACAGGGAGCATGTGCACCTCGTTGTACAAATTCAGCAATGCCGAGCTGACTGAACTATTGGGCATGTGCAGATGTGACGTCATCTCAGCCCAGCCAATGAAAGTGGCTGGTGATCAATTCCTGGAAGCTGGCCGCCACAAAGCTCCTGGATGCCGTGTCACTTGGAGTATCATTGCTAAAACTAACTAATGGGGGGGTTGTGGTAAAAATGGCCCTTACCTTGGGGGTCATTAGGAAAAATGATCCTTACAATGGTGGTCAGTAGAGAGAATGTTCCTCACCTTAGGGGTCAGTAGGAAGAATGCTCCTTACATTGGTGGTCTGTAGGAAGAATGCTCCTTACATTGGTGGTCTGTAGGAAGAATGCTCCTTACATTGGTGGTCAGTGGGAAGAATGCTCCTTACATTGGAGGTCTGTAGGAAGAATGCTCCTTACATTGGTGGTCAATGGGAAGAATGCTCCTTACATTGGTGGTCAGTGGGAAGAATGTCCCTTACATTGGAGGTCTGTAGGAAGAATGCTCCTTACATTGGTGGTCAGTGGGAAGAATGCTGCTTACATTGGAGGTCTGTAGGAAGAATGCTCCTTACATTGGTGGTCAGTGGGAAGAATGCTCCTTACATTGGAGGTCAGTGGGAAGAATGCTCCTTACATTGGTGGTCAGTGGGAAGAATGCTCCTTACATTGGTGGTCAGTGGGAAGAATGTCCCTTACATTGGTGGTCAGGGGGAAGAATGTCACTTACATTGGTGATCAGTGGGAAGAATGCTCCTTACATTGGTGATCAGTGGGAAGAATGCTCCTTACATTGGTGATCAGTGGGAAGAATGCTCCTTACATTGGTGGTCAGTGGGAAGAATGCTCCTTACAATGGTGGTTAGGGGGAAGAATGCTCCTTACAACGGTGGTCAGGGGGAAGAATGCTCCTTACATTGGTGGTCAGGGGGAAGAATGCTCCTTACAATGGTGGTCTGTAGGAAGAATGCTCCTTACATTGGAGGTCTGTAGGGAGAATGCTCCTTACCTTGGAGGTCTGTAGGGAGAATGCTCCTTACATTGGAGGTCTGTAGGAAGAATGCTCCTTACATTGGAGGTCTGTAGGGAGAATGCTCCTTACATTGGTGGTTTGTAGGAAGAATGCTCCTTACATGGGTGGTCTATAAGAAGAATGTTTCTTACATTGATGGTCTGTAGGAAGAATACTGTTTACATTAGTAGTCAGTGTGAAAACTGCTGTTTACACTGATGGCCCTTGGGGTAATGACAGTGGTGGTCAGAATGCTACCCTTACAGACAGATCATCGGGGTCATGCAGCTGGCACTGTCAAGTGGTGTCGGCCCTGGTACTAAGCAGGCACCATCTAATGGGAGGTCAATTAGTCACAGCTCAAGAAGTCCCTAACAAGTTCTAAAGGAAACTTGGGGTTCCACGGAACCCCAGTTGAGAATGGTTTGTTAAGGAGCTAAAACCAAAAAACCAGCAACAAAACTTAGCAAGACACTCTCCCAAATTTCCCATTGCACTCGGGTTGCTAGTTCAAATCCCAACCACGGCACTTCCAGCCTGCAGTTTGCATGTTCTCCCTGTGCCTGCATGGTGTTCCTCCGGATACCCTGGTGTCCTCCCCACCAGGGGTGGACTGACAACTCATGGGGCCCCCGGGCAATAGGGGACCATGGGGCCCTTGTGTCCTTGCCCAAATTCAAAAAAGCCTATGAAAAAGGTACCAGGGGCATCTCATGGGGCCCCCTACTGACCCCGGGCCCTCAGGCACTGCCCGAGTTTCCAAATGGTCAGTCCGCCCCTGCTCCCCACGCTCCAAAGATATGCAGGTAGGTTAGTTGGCTCCTATCTAAATAGTCCCCAGTATGTTTATATATGAATGTGAGTTAGGGACATTCGATTGTGCGCTCCTTGGGGGCGGGGACTAAAGCACAGTATACAGTATATATGTAAAGTGGACAGGCAGTAAAGTACCTGAAATAAATACGATTTTACATTTTCTGTAGATCCCAGTTTCCCATTACCTATGCAAATCCGGCGCAGTTTATGCCTGCAGTCTTGAAAAAGGTAATTCAAGGCTTAAAAAAAATATATATATATATATTTATATATAAAAACATTAATGATTAACTGTTGTTGTATCCTAAGACACAGAGTAGCATTAGTGTGGAGTCCATAGACTGACTGGTTCAGTGACGTAAAGAAAGACGCAGCAGTACTCAAAGTGCAGCACCCTATAGTAACCAATCAGAAATGATCTAAAATCTGATCTGCCTCTAGTAATCCAAAATTTGATTGGCTGCTTTGATTTCCTGCCCGTTGCACATCATACTTGCTCTGTGCACTAAACGGCCAGATAAAAATCCAAGACCTAAGGAACCAATCCGATAAAAAGCGAAACCTTTCTCTAATTTACCAGCACGCACCTGAGCCTTTCACAGATTTCCCCGACAAATCCAATTTTACGTGCCGATGCACACGCGCAGCAGAAAGGCGTAGTTTTTCCTTTCTACAAGGGAAGAGAACAATCTTTGATTGGTCACAGAAATTTTCCGGCATGACGGTAAACCTCTGGCGGCCCGTGTCAAATTTTTTGGTATCTGCTAGGTATTGCTTTTACTCGTGATTGGTCACGAGTGTGTTGCAGTAACCAAAATTGGGCCGTGTGGGGCTGGTGCAAAAGTTGGGAGTGGGTGACGGGAAAGAGGTGAAGTGATTAGGGACCACAAAGTGGAACGTTTTATGACTAATATAGGTATCGATCTAGAAATATCTCTTGTATTGAACTGTATTGTTGCTGTATTGTCTCCCGCTATATTATAAAGTGCCGAGCAAACTGTTGGCGCTATATAAATCCTGTATAATAATAATAATATATAAATCCTGTATAATAATAATATATAAATCCTGTATATTAATAATAATAATAATAATATATATAATAATAAAAAATATATATATATAGAGAGAGAGAAAGATATAGATAGATATATATATATAATATTTATACATATATATAAATCCTGTATAATAATAATATTAATATATATAATAAAAATAAAAAAATATATATATATATAAAAAATAATAATAATAATAAAAAAAATATATATAGAGAGAAAACTATCTATCTATCTATCTATATATATATATATATATATATATATATACATAGATATATATATATATATATATATACATAGATAGATAGATAGATATATATTTAGATAGATAGATAAATCCTGTATAATAATATATATAATAAAAATATAAATAAATAAATAAAAAAAAATATATATATATATATATAGAGAGAAATATATATATATATATATATATATATATATATATATATATATATATATATATATAAAATCCTGTATAATAATATATATAATAAAAATAAAAAATATAAATAAATAATAATAAAAAAATGGAAAATAATATATATATAGAGAGAGAAAGATATATATATATATATATATATATATATAAAATATAATATATATATATATATATATATCTTTTAAATTCACAGCTGCATAGAAATTAACATTAAATTAACCAATTAACCTTTTGAAATGTCACTGTATCACTTTTCAAATGTCACCGCATATCTGTTCCCGAATCAAACTTAAAAAATGACTCACAACCTGTACAGTCGTCCCCCTAAAGTGATAGAATAATGACAATTTCAGCACTTTACGTTGTTGGGGGAGCAAAACAAAACATAAAAAAGCAACAAAAGTGTCAATTCTGCATAAAGCGTCCAAGCAATACCGGAGGATACTTTACTATTCATATTTATGAAGCCGAGACGGGCAGACCCTGGCCCTGCTGGGGTTTGCTGCAACTTGTAGTACCTCTCCCCCTGGAAAAAAAAAAACAAGTTTCCCCCATCTCTGTTTTTTTTTTTTTTGTAAATTCTGAAATCGTGGAGGTAGGACAACTAAGACGGAGTCATAGCAGATGAAGCTTGCAAAGTGTGTGGAACAATTAAGTACAACCCCAATGGCACAGAGAAACATATACAATATATACTCAAAAACCATCCGGTTGAAGCCGCCTCTGGCGTGAACGGCTTGCAAGATAGGCAGGTTGCAAAGGGGGGAAAAAAAAAAGACGCAAAAAGCAAGAAATACAGGAAAAAAAGAGTGGGGGGGTGCAACGTTGCAAAGAGCCCCCCTTTATAACTGACGTACCTTTTATTCGAGCTGTTCCAGTAGATGGGGTCCAGGCTCAGCGCTGATAGTACGGAGAAATTCCAAAGGGTGATCAGCATCCTTACATACAAGGAGGCGAGGAACTCTTTTAAAAACATGTTTTTTTTTCGGAGGCTTGGTGGTGGTGGTTTGGTGGTGGTGGTTTGGTGGTGGTGGTGGGGGGGTTGGTCGGTCGTCGTTCCGCTCACCCTCAAATCCTGGGGTTTTGGTTAAAATTCAGAGGGGTGCGGAGGAGAAGACGAGGATGGGGGCTGGCTTCTTTTGTTGGTCGGGATGGGGGTTGGGGGGGGGGGTTCAGGGATATGGGATAAAGTTTAGGATAAAAAGTTGAACCATATTTGCAGGCAGGAGGAGAGGGGTTCAGGGTCTTGAGCCCGCTTCGAGGGGATGTTAGTCATTTTGGGCTGCGGCGGTGGGGGAAGGGTACAGGCATGGAGCATAAGAAAGGGGCCCTATTTTTTTTTTTTTTGTCTCTGTGTCCCCCTGCGAGCGAGTATCTTGCAGCAGCCTCTGTTCAAGCTACAAGCAGAGTGTGCAGTATAAATCCCCCTATACACAGAAGAAAGGGAAGGTGGAAAAGAGGAGGAGGGGGGGGAGGAGGAGAGACTCAAATTCTGGGGAGGGGAGAGCAGGGGGAGGAGGGATGGAAATTACTAAACAGCACTGATTTCAAGGGAGATGGGGAGCAGGGCCGCCTGTGTACAACCAGACACACACCATTGTACGCACACCCACACGTACATGCAGCTCTCAATACGGGGACACACAGGTCCTGCGGGGCAGGTGACAGGCGGACAAGCCTGTCCAACAGAAGGGACAAGTGGGGACGACAGGCAGGGTGACAGAGAAGTGGGCGTAAATTTCACGGCAAGGTTTCGCCGGACGCGCAGGGGTGGGCGCTTTCTTACGCATCAACATGTATTGTTAAAAAAAAATTTAAATTATATATATATATATATTTTTTAATTTTAATTTTTTTTAAATATATACATATATACTACATATTATCTTTAATTTAAAAAAAATTTTGAAAAAAAAAATAAAAAATATATATATATATATATTTTTTTTAATATTTTGTGTTAATTAAAGGTAATATATATATATATATATATATATGTGTGTGTGTATTTTATATTTATTTATTTGTCTTGTTTTGTTTTTTGTAATATATATTATGTTAAAAATGTAATTTAAAATAATATATGTTGCAATCAAATTATATATATATTAATATATATATATATATATATAGATATATATTTTTTTATTTTTTTATTTTTTTCTTTAATGTATACTTTGTGTAGAAAAAGAAATGAAAAAAAAAAAATAAAAAAAAAAAAAAATATATATATATATATATATATTACATTTTTTCCCCGGCAAGGAGTGGCACCTGCTGTGCTTCCACGTGTATTGTTGTTAACCAGTAAAAATAAAATGATATTTCGATGTTGCGTTCTTCCTCAGAAGCTTCTTCAAAACATCAAAATAAACCTTAACTGTGTTTTCATCTTTCAAGCCCTGCAAGTGCTGCCTTGTGTTTTCTCTCATACAAGTGTGCAGTAGCAACTACTAGATATTTTTATATATATATTTTTTTTTTTACAAACTATTTTATATATATATATATATATATATATATATACGGGGCGGACTGACAACTCATGGGGCCCCCAGGCAATAGGGGATCATGGGGCCTCTGTGTCCTTGCCCAAACTCAAAAAAGCCTATGAAAAAGGTATCAGGGGCATCTCATAGGGCCCCCTACTGACCTCAGTGCCCGAGTTTCCAAATGGTCAGTCTGCCCCTGCATGTGTGTGTATATATATATATATATATATATATATATATATATATATATATATAAAATTATTATTTATTTATTTTTTGTAAAAACAAAATATATATATATATATATATATATATATATATATATATATATTTATTTTTAATTTTTTTTACATAAATGCATTAAACAGAGAAAAAAAATATATCAATTTTTCACTCTGATAACATAATTTTATTTTTTAAGGCAGTTTTTCATCTTTGAATTCATTTTATTTATTTCTTGCTGTTTAGAGCTAGGAAAAAAAAACAAACCCTTCAAACCCAATGTGAAAGGGGCCTTTCAGCTGTTAAAGAAACAATAGATTGCTGTGACAATAATGCAGTGGGATCCAGAGGAAAGCGATCAACTTTCTAACAGACAAAAAAAAAAAAAAAAACAATGAAAATTTCTCACCTTTTGTATTTTGTACCTTTAGGGCCCATGTATGACTGGAAAATTTAGCATGCTCTACCACAATCCAAATCCCACACCAACAGTGTAAGGGTAGCAGTTCATATTGTTGTGTTTTGGCGCAGGGAATCTACTAGTGTGATTCCACTAAAATTGCTTGATGTTGCCTTTTTTAATCGATCACCATTTGGGTCATTTTGCTATCGTCAGGTTGCAAGCGGTTATGAAGAGGGCCCTGTTAACCCTTTTGTATTGCATTGTAACTGTATTGTCTCCCTTGATATTGTAAAGCAATGCGCAGACTGCTGACGCTATTATTATTATACAGGATTTATATATTATTATTATTATACAGGATTTATATATTATTATTATTATACAGGATATATATATTATTATTATTATTATTATTATTATTGTTAATAATATACAGGATTTATATATTATTATTATTATTATACAGGATATATATTATGATTATACAGGATTTATATATTATTATTATACAGGATTTATATTATTATTATTTTTATTATACAGGATTTATATATTATTATACAAGATTTATATATTATTATTATTATAATACAGGATTTATATATTATTATTGTTATACAGGATATATATATTGTTATTATTATTATACAGGATTTATATTATTATTATTATTATACAGGATTTATATATTATTATTATTATACAGGATTTATATATTATTATTCAGGATTTATATATTATTATTATTATACAGGATATATACTATTATTATTATTATTATTATACAGGATATATTATTATTATTATACAGGATTTATATATTATTATTCAGGATTTATATATTATTATTATTATACAGGATATATACTATTATTATTATTATTATTATTATTATACAGGATTTATATATTATTATAATTATACGCGATTTATATATTATTATTATTATTATACAGGATATATATATTGTTATTATTATACAAGATTTATTTATTATTATTTTTATACATGATTTATATATTATTATTATTATTATTATTATACAGGATATATATTGTTATTATTATACAGGATTTATATATTATTATTATTATTATTATACAGGATATATATTGTTATTATTATACAGGATTTTTATATTATTATTATACAGGATTTATATATTATTATTATTATTATTATTATACAGGATTTATATATTATTATACAGGATTTATATATTATTATTATACAGGATTTATATGGCGCCAACAGTTTGCTCAGCGCTGTACAACATAACGTGAGACAATACAGCAACAAAACAGTTCAATACAAGAGGGATAGGAGGGCCCTGATCCTGGGAGCTTACAATCTAAGAGACTATAAAAATCTAGTAATAAATCTAATAATAATATCACTACTATGGGTTCCATTGTTCCCTGTGTGTTGCAGTCAATTGTTGATCATTACCGATGAATGATGGTGAACGATGGTCGCCTTGTAAAAACTGGCCCATGTGCGCCATTCCTTAGCCATGCATACAATGCAGTATACCGGAATGTTCTATGTATTCTATAGTCCCTCTTCCCAAACCTACGTCTAGAAAATGCGTGTTAACACATGTAATAGACAGCGCCATCATGCGCAATAAAATGCACATATTATACCCACACGGGAGTGTAAATGCCCTCTGAATGCCTCTTGTGGTGGAATGAAGGGGTGGAATTCCGGGTAGTCATTAGATGAATGTCTCCTTATCTGGGGGTGACACAACAGCATTGTTGATCTGTCACATACTAGATGGAGCTCATGTCTGTATGGGCTGTATGTCTGTGTGCTGCATAGACACCTGTAGATGTTGGCTTTGTTCAGGCTGCAGAGGATAATGGATCTACAAATAATAATAGTAACAATGTGCAGAGGATGCCTGAAATGCCGGCTCGCTGAATCCGTAGCTTTATGTGGAGAAAGAAAAAAGAGTGACCCTTGCCTTTCCGCCAATGGCCACATCATCTCATTGCTCATCAAATAGTCTGCCAGTGAATGTGGGGGGGATGCTCGGTGATCCAATGTGTGTGTGCTGGGTGGGGGGGGGGGGGGCTATTACAGTTGTCTGGGGACAGGGATAACACAGAGCAATCCAGGAAAGGTGACTATGAAAGAAGCTGAGATAGAGAGAAAATGAGGAGGGAGAAAGACAGAGGGGGGGTCTAAAATAAGGAATGATGGGGGGGATGGGGGTAGAGGGTGTGGACAGTGAGGATTGTGGAGGGGTTGGGGTATAGAAGGAGAGGGTGGAGGGCAGAGAAAGAGGGAGTCTGGGTGGATATTGCATATGTGGTGGTGAAGATAGAAAAAATGGAAGGGTGGTCAATGAGAGAGGGCAGGTGGGGAGGTGGACAGTGATGATGGGGGGAGGTAAAGAAATATGGTGGGGGACAGATAGTGAGGTTGCATGGAGTAGAGAGAGGTTGGGGGTGTGCAGTGAGGATGTGGGGTAGAAAGAGAGAGGCTGAGGGGGGGTCTAAAATAAAGAATGGTGGTGGGGAAAGGAGTGGGAGGTGTGGATAGTGAGGATTGGGGAGGGGTTGGGGTATAGAAGGAGAAGGTGGACAATGAGGGTGGAGGGCAGAGAAAGAGGGAGTCTGGGTGGATATTGCATATGTGGTGGTGAAGATAAAAAAAAATGGAGGGGTGGTCAATGAGAGAGGGCGGGTGGGGAGGTGGACAATGATGATGGGGGGGGGGTAAAGAAAGATGGTAGGGGGACAGATAGTGAGGTTGCATGGAGTAGAGAGAGGTTGGGGGTGTGCAGTGAGGATGTGGGGTAGAAAGAGGGAGGCTGAGGGGGGTCTTAAATAAGGAATGGTTTGGGGGAAGGGGTGGGGGGGAGAATGGGGGTAGGGGGTTTGGACAGTGAGGATTGGGGAGGGGTTGGGGTGTAGAAGGAGAGGGTGGACAATGAAGGTGGAGGGCAGAGAAAGAGGGAGTCTGGGTGGATATTGCATATGTGGTGGTGAAGATAGAAAAAAATGAAGGGGTGGTCAATGAGAGAGGACGGGTGGGAAGGTGGACAATGATGATGGGGGGAGGGAGTAAATAAAGATGGTTGGGGACAGATAGTGAGGTTGCATGCAGTAGAGAGAGGTTGGGGGTGAGCAGTGAGGATATGGGGTAGAAAAAGGGAGGCTGGGCGGACAGTGAAGATGTGGAGGGGTCTAGAGACAGAGTAGGATGTTGAATGGAGTAGAACGGGAGGTTGGAGGGGTCAACACTGAAGAAGAGGGTAGAGGGGCAAAGAGAGATAGAGGGTGAGGGTGGACAGTGAAGATGTGGAGGGGTCTAGAGACAGAGTAGGATGTTGAATGGAGTAGAGCGGGAGGTTGGAGGGTTCGACATTGAGGAAGAGGGTAGAGGGGCAAAGAGAGATAGAGGGTGGGTATGGACAGTGAAGATGTGGAGAGGGCCAGAGAGAGAGAGGGAAGAGATTGACAACGAGGATGAAGGGGGCAGAGAGAGAAGGAATGGGAGACAGACAGTGATGATGAGGAGGAGGGTAGAAAGAGATGGTGGGGGACAGAGTGGGATGTCAAAATGGAGTAGAGTGAGAGGTTGGAGGGGTCAATGAGGATGAGCGAGGGAGATACGGGGGGGCATTTGGGGGAAAGGGGCCAGAGAGAGAGAGAGGGTGGGGGATGGACACTGAGAATGAGGGGGGTAGACAGAAGGTGGGGGGGGGGATTGTTAGTGTATAGAAAAGAGAAGAGGAGATGGTGGCAGGGAAGAAGAGAGAGCGTGAAGGAGGGGACAAAATAGGTGATGAAGAGATGGAAAGAGAGGGAGGGTAGACGGGATACATAGAGGGGATAGGGGGAGAGATAAAGACAGGGTGGGAAAGGGTAGGGGGGATAAAGAAAGGGGAATAATGTAAGAAATTGAGAGAGAGGGTATAGGGGAAAAGGGGAGAGGTGGGAAGGGAAGGAGATGGTTGAGGGGATAAAGCAAAAAGGATAATGTAGGAGATGGAGAGAGAGGATAGAGGGGATAAGGGGAGAGATAGAGAAGGAGGGAGAGAGTAAAGGGGATAAAGAAGAAGAGGAGAGATGTAGGAGGCTAAGGGAATAAAGAGAGGGAAAATGCAGAGAGATGGGGAGATGGTAGAGGGGATGAAGACTTTATAAAAGAGATAAGAAGGAGAAAGTAGAGAAGATGGAGAGAAGGGATAACGGGAGAGATGAAGAGAATGAGGAGGTAGAGGGGATGAAGAGAGTGGATAAGGACAGAGGTGGGAAGGTAGGAAGAGGTTAGAAGAGATGAAGAGAGTGGATGAGAGAGATGGGAAGAGGTTTGAGGGGATGAAGAGTGGATATAAGAGGAGAGAGAGGACAAGTGTTGAGAAGATGGAGAGAGGAGTTGGAGTTAGAATCAGAGGGGGGATGAGGGGATGGATGGAAGGTGAGATGATGAGAGAGTTGGAGGGGTTAAAGCGGTCCTCATGCCTTATTTATCAATACCCGGGGACAAGCCTAAAGCCTTTTTCAGGGAATACTCAACTTTAAGGTGGACCTCTAACTTTAGAGATGGCCGTACACCATGTACACTTGAGCAATAAACTGTCCTCCAGATAACTCTCTTGTTCCCGTGTCCATGTACTCCTTCACTGTCACTTTCACACTCTGAGCCTATGCTCATTCCACTACCTCAGCGCACGTCAGTAACTCTTCCCCTGCCACACCCTACACTCAGGCTGAGGATCTCTGTGGTGCTGCTCTGCTCCCATTGCTAAGGGAGACGGAATGCTCCTCAGCCTCCTGCAAGAGGTTGTCCCACCCGCCACATGTCCATGCTTCATGACAGGCTGCTTGCTAAACCTTTGTTACTCTTGATAACCATTTTTGTATTCACACCATGTTACCTCTTACGGTACTGTCCTCATACCCCAATGTGTCTCAACTGACCCATATTGTAGACCTGGGGTAGGTAACCTTTGAGAGGTGAAGATCTACCATGACAACATGGAAAGAGCAAAGATCTCCGGGGTGCCGCACCCTTTCTTTTTTAAGAAGTTATCTTGCAAGCCCCCAGAGGTCAGTAGAGGGTAGGGCAGTGTCAGTAGCATGTAGAGCAGTGTACAGGGATCAGTAGGGCAGATGACAGGGGTGAGTAGAACAGGGATTAGCAGGGCAAGGGAAAAGGTGTCAGCAGGGCAAAGGACAAGAGGTCGGCAGGGCAAAGGACAGGGGGTCAGAAAGACAGTGAAAAAGGGGGGAGGGTCAGGAAGGTACAGTAAAGAGGGGTCAGAAGGGCCTGGTATGGGGGGGGGGAGTTAGAAGAGCTTGGACAGGTGAAATTGGTGGGCATTGTACAAGGTTGTCTGCTGGGCACAGCACAGAAGGGTCAGGAGGACATGGTAATGGGGGAGGTCAGAAGGCAGGGGGGTCTGGAAGGATCATTACTGGAAAGTCAGAAGGGCATGTTATTGGGGGGGGGGGGTCAGGAGGGCACAGTACTGGGGGGATAGAAGGGCATAGTACTGGGGGGCAGGAATGCACGGTACTGGGGGTTAATAAGGCATAGTCCTAGGAGGGCACACTATAGGGGGGTCTGGAGGAAATTATACTGGGTTGGGTCAGGAGGGCACACTGTAGGGGGTCTGGAAGGTATGGAACTGGGGGGTGTCAGGAGGGCTAGGGGGTCTGGATGGCACAGTCCTTGGGGGCTTCCAGGGCATGGTACTGGGGGTTAATAAGGCATAGTCCTAGGAGGGCACACTATAGGGGGTTCTGGAGGGAATGATACTGGGGGGGTCAGGAGGGCACACTGTAGGGAGTCTGGAAGGTATGGAACTGGGGGGTGTCAGGAGGGCTAGGGGGTCTGGATGGCACAGTACTGGAGAGTGCCAAGGACACAATATTGGGGAATCAGGAGTACATGTTACTGGGGGTCAGAAGGGCATGCTACAGAGGGATGAGGAGGGTATGGTGCTGGGGGTCAGAAGAGCACATAAGGGGTTTCCTGATGCCAACCTGTTCTGGTGTGCTGTATCCCAGTGGCCCTCCTCTTTCATCACGATGTCACCCATAAGTGGAGAACAGGACTGTCGGAGATCAGCACACTCCACTCAGGGGGATAAGAGCCCAAACTTGCAAGAACGCTGTCAAAGCCGACAGCAGATCCTAGGCGGCAGAGGCATTGCTACCTAGTTCTCAATTTGACTGCTTCCTGGCTTCATAGCTCAGGCAAGAAAATGACTAAGCTCATCGCTGCTCTGCTCTGCCACTCAGGGGGTAAAGAGGAGGAGCACTTGAGGGTCGGCAGGGCAGGGACTCGATCTTGACCTACCTGTCACCTGCCGGTGGTCGACAGATGGATCGCGATTGACAGGTTGCCGACCTCTGTTGTAGACTAAGTGCAGAATGTGCTGGTTACTTGCAATAAACCCCTTTAGTAACATCAGGCCAGGCAAAGGACAACGTTTCAACAGTTTTACTGGAATAACTTAAACATTGATAGCGGGAACAGCCTTTCCCTAACATTCCTTGTCCCTAACTACGGTTTGTGGCTGCCCCAGCATACCTTTGCGGCTGCCCCAGCATACCTGCACAGGATAAAGTCCACTGTGGCAGCATTCCATCTCTGGTATATTCAGGTGTTCTGTAGCTCTCAGTGGTCCTGTGCTCTGTAGAGGTTCTTTAATCCAAGCGTGCTCTGGCATAGGCAGAAGTCGGTGTAAATTGACTCCCATGATGGTGACATGACAGGTGATATGTACGAGTATGTGGGCCCCAAGTCGGACCCCCTGTCCTATTTTTATGTTATACAAGACCCAAGAAAACCCACCAAGAAAAACCCAAGAAACTATTTAACACTAACCCTCCCCACTGGGGCAGCAAACAACTCAACCTGCCTATATGTTTCCTGTGGAAGAGGCACATCTTTTGGAGTAAACTTTTTAGGTAAAGGTCACACCCTTGCCCCATCCTGCGTCACACAGGCCATAATTGGTAAAAATTGATCAGCTGAACCCTACATGTTTCCTGTGGAAGAGGCACATCTTTTGGAGTAAAATTTTTAGGTGAAGGTCACACTCTTGCCCTATCCCGGGTCACCCAGGCCATAATTGGTAAAAATGAATCCGCTGAACCCTACATGTTTCCTGTGGAAGAGGCACATCTTTTGGAGTAAAATTTTTAGGTGAAAGTCACACCCTTGCCCCATTCTGGGTCACACAGGCCATAATTGGTAAAAATTGATCAGCTGAACCCTACATGTTTCCTGTGGAAGAGGCACAGCTTTTGGTATAAAATTTTTAGGTGAAGGTCACACCCTTGCCCCATTCTGGGTCACACAGGCCATAATTGGTAAAAATTGATCAGCTGAACCCTACATGTTTAATGTGGAAGAGGCACATCTTTTGCAGTAAAATTTTTAGTTGAAGGTCACACCCTTGCCCCATCCTGGGTCACACAGGTCATAATTGGTAAAAATTGATCAGTTGAACCCTACATGTTTCCTGTGGAAGAGGCACATCTTTTGAAGTAAAATTTTTAGGTGAAGGTCACACCCTTGCCCCGTCCTGGGTCACCCAGGCAATAACTGGTAAAAATTAATCAGCTGAACCCTACTCGTTTCCTGTGGAAGAGGCACATCTTTTGGAGTAAAATTGTAGGTGAAGGTCACACCCTTGCCTCATCCCGGGTCACACAGGCAATAATTGGTAAAAATTGATCAGCTGAACCCACTGACTGTGACAGATTGATTACTGTATCCTAGTGACACGCAGTCTAATTAGGGTGATTCATGTAAAAGGAGGGTTTAGTATCCTTCACGGGTGAGACCAGAAACATTTCATTGGGTCATACAGTATAGTTGGGGGGGGGAGGGGAGTGAATAGTTGCTGCATGATTCCCTGTCTTATAAATCAGAACTGTCATTTTTGTTGCTTTCTTTTATTTTAAAGAGAACCGGTCATTATTGGACTTTTGCAAGAATTTGATGAATTACTTATGTACTATAATTGGCCAGTCCTACAGAGAGTTTGATAGTTGCCTCTCCATTTAGCTTGATGTGCTTTGTCTGAGACCGACCACAGTTGAGAGTCAGGGGTCAGAGTTCGCCTGGTGTCTGGCACATCGATTTCATGACCAGACAAGTTTCCCAGCTCCTGAGAGTCCATAAAAGCATCAAATAACACACCTCTCCTGTTAGTTTCATTCCTCTTAAAGGAAGTCTAAAGACATATCTAACAGCTTTAATGCTTTGATTCACTGAACAAATATTCACTGTGAATCTACTTACGGCATGCTTGTTCCAGGTATTGAGGACAGAAGAAGCCAGGCAGGTAGCATTTTCAGGAGATCAGATGTGGTAGCCTATTTGACATAGTCACCCCAGGTTCACACCTAAGCATTTTCTGCAGCGTTTTGCAGAAACGCAGTACAGTCCATTCCACATGATTTCCAATGGGACACGTTCACATCTCAGCGGTTTCACCTGGTGCGTTTTTTGGAAAGGGTCAGGGACTTTTTTGAACGCAAAAAGTTGAAATTTTGGTTCTATAGACTTCAGTGGAAATGCTGCAGAAAAGCATGTATTGTATTTTTGCATCGGATTTGATGCGTTTGGCATTTTTGTGTTTTAAATCTGCCTAACAGCAAGGAAAAAAAACATTTTTTTAAACCGAAAAACGCATAAAAAATGTAGCAACAACGCAGGTGGAAAAATGCAACACAAAACGCAATGCAGAAATGGGTCAAACACAACCTGCATAGGTGTGAACCTAGCCTAAAATGATGTCAGGCGTTAACACAGCAGCACCTGTCAGACTTCAATTGACCTCCCCATCCTTCTGAGTAAGATAAAAATGTAAGCAAAATAAAAATATTTCATAAGCAACTTTGAATAATAATATGTTGTGATAATAATAATATAAATAATCATCATCATATTAATATTATTATTAGTATTAGTATTATACAGGCTTACTATGTATTATAATTATTATTTAGATAGTAAACATTTTTATTTGCAATAATAATTATAACAAAATAATAATTATTATTATTATTATTAAACATTTTATTTGCCATAAATATTATTATTATTATTATTAATAATAATAATAATAATAATAATATTTATGGCAAATAAAATGTTTCCTAGGTTAGCCTGAATAATAATAATAACATTAATAATACTAATAATCATCATAATAATAATTATTATTTTATTATCATTATTATTGCAAATAAAAATTTTACTATCTAAATAATAAGTATAATACATAGTAAGCCTGTATAATAATAATAATAATAATATTTGCTAAGGAATCACAAATAATAATAATAATAATCATAATAAAATAATAGTCATCTTTCATAAGTAATCTTGCAGAAAAAAAATACTTATAGCATATACACTCACCAGCCACTTTATTAGGTACACCTGTTCGATTGCTTGGTAACACAAATTGCTAATCAGCGAATCACATGGCAGCAACTCAGTGCATTTAGGAATCTAGACGTGGTGAAGACGACTTGCTGCAGTTCAAACCAAGCATCAGAATGGGGAAGAAAGGGGATTTAAGTGACTTTGAACGTGGCATGGTTGTTGGTGTCAGACGGGCTGGTCTGAGTATTTCAAAATCTGCTGATCTTCTGGGATTTTCACGCACAACCATCTCTAGGGTTTACAGAGAATGGTCCAAAAAAGAGAAAATATCCAGTGAGCGGCAGTTGTGTGGATGAAAGTGCCTTGTTGATGTCAGAGGAGAATGGGCAGACTGGCTGCTGTAACATTCAGATGGTAGGGTCAGAATTTGGTGTAAACAACATGAAAGCATTGATCCATCCTGACTTGTATCAATGGTTCAGGCTGGTGGTGGTGATGTCATGGTGTGGTGGATCCATCCTGCCTTGTATCAATGGTTCAGGCTGGTGGTGATGTCATGGTGTGGTGGATCCATCCTGCCTTGTATCAACGGTTCAGGCTGGTGGTGGTGGTGTCATGGTGTGGTGGATCCATCCTGTCTTGTATCAACGGTTCAGGCTGGTGGTGGTGTTGTCATGGTGTGATGGATCCATCCTGCCTTGTATCAACGGTTCAGGCTGGTGGTGGTGGTGTCATGGTGTGATGGATCCATCCTGCCTTTTATCAATGGTTCAGGCTGGAGGTGGTGGTGTCATGGTGTGGTGGATCCATCCTGCCTTGTATCAACGGTTCAGGCTGGTGGTATCATGGTGTGGTGGATCCATCCTGCCTTGTATCAATGGTTCAGGCTGCTGGTGGTGGTGTCATGGTGTGGTGGATCCATCTTGCCTTGTATCAATGGTTCAGGCTGGTGGTGGTGGTGGTGTCATGGTGTGGGGGATATTTTATTGGCACTAGCAAGGTGTCCCTAATAAAGTGGCCGGTAAGTGTATATTTAGCTAATAAATAACCACAGCACCACCTGCCTGGAGTTTGCATGTTCTCCCTGTGCCTGTGTGGGTTTCCTCCGGGTACTCCGGTTTCCTCCCACACTCCAAAGACATGCTGGTAGGTGAATTGGCTCCTGTCTAAATTGTCCCTAGTATGTGTATGTATAAATGTGAGTTAGGGACCTTAGATTGTACACCCCTTGAGGGTTAGGGACTGATGTGAGCAGGGGCGGACTGACAATCCCCGGGCAATAGGGGATCATGGGGCCCCTGTGTCCTTGCCCAAACTCAAAAAAGCCTATGAAAAAGGTACCAGGGGCATCTCATGGGGCCCCCTACTGACCCTGGGCCCTCGGTTTCCAAATGGTCAGTCCTCCCCTGGATGTGAGTGTACAATATATATATAAAAGTGCTGCGGAAATTGACGGCGCTATATAAGTACCTGAAATAAATAAATATTAAAAATAAATAAGTCCTTACAGTATTAATATTAGAAATGAATGATAATCTTTCATAAGTGACCCTGAAGATATTATTCATGACATGTATAAAAATAGAAATATTCCAGACATTTCAGTCTCAGTATGGAAGATCTTACTTTCTATAGAGGTTTGGGAACGGGATGGTGAATTGCTTTCCAAATGACTCTTTTCCATCATTTTTTTTTTGGTTGAGTGGCCCTTTAAGGGGGAGGAGCTGTATCAATTTTGTTTTTTTCTTTTTAAACTTTAATGACTTTTTTTTTTTTCCTCCGGCGCGGTGTCCTAGGACAGTCTATGGTATGTGTACATACTGTATCATCTTGTGGGAACAATGCTGTGTGAAATAGGTGAAGCTTGGTTCGTGGGAACGGTGGCGAAGGCCTGGAGATAAATTAAACGCTCCATAAATCTAACGTACAAGTGGCATTGTACAAAAAGAAGGGCTAATAACCTTCCAGAGAACTTTTATGAAAGTCCCAGGTCGTCCTCGTTACTTAGTTATCTCACATTGGATTTCATCTTCCCGTAGAGCCGAGTCAAGGTCTCATTATCAGCCTTTTATAGCCATCAGGAGGTGGACGGTCCCTTGGACAGGTAGTCAGGAAAATATCCTACAGAAAAAAAAAAACAGACAGGAGGAGGCAAACCAACCATTTATTGTACAAATAGAAACGATGGCAAATGAATACAAAAGTTGAAGAATAAAATCGCATAAAACCATGAGAAGCCACAGCATAGGGAATCGCGTGACAACATGCACCCTTGCTGAACTGAGCTGGTGTGTTTCAGAGGCGTACCTCCTTCCTTCTGCAGTCAAGACGGATAAACTTTTAAAAGTTTATGTAAAGCCTAAACTTTTTAATTTTCAGTTTTGCACTAGGTAGTGAAGGGTTAAAGTGTTACTAAACCACAGACCCTGCATTCACTATATTCGGTCTCCCCGGACCCTGCATTCACTATATCCACTCTCCCCGGACCCCGCATTCACTATATCCACTCTCCCCGGACCCTGCATTCACTATATCCACTCTCCCCGGACCCTGCATTCACT